>NC_058081.1:720797388-720913256 GCF_014858855.1 Bufo gargarizans | reverse complement strand
GTCCCCTCGGCGCCATAAAACAGCCCGCGCTCTTCTACTTGGCTCGCAGAATAATGGTTCCCAGCGTCCTGCTACATCACATGTACTGCGCCTACCGAGATCTCGCCGGCAGCCGCACATAGGAGTCCGGGACATTGCCATATGTTACGCGGCACAAGCTGCTCCTCTGACATTAAACCGAACTGCTTCCTGTTACATAATGCAAACAATTACGGAGGCGTTCCGCTTCTCCGCATTGTTCTAGGCTTCCAGGTGGCCAATTTACAGCAGGACTTTGATTCCTCAGTGTGCGTCCCATCCCACTGCGATCTGATCCCAAAAATGTTATTGTAGCGCTTTATAGGCCGCTGGGTTATAAATCGCATCGGGTTATTATCGCATTATTATCGCTCAGGAGGTCGTTGACTACATTCGTTACATTATGAATGGAGATCAATAAAGAACTTCTTGAACGTTGGGTTAACTTTGTAACCTTTCCCTTGAGACACATCTTCGTCAGCCATGTTTTGGGGTCTGAAAGTGGCTCCTATTCTGCAATACCGGGTATTCGATATAGCCACCTTCGTAAAGGGTTAATGCGGTCTTAGGCCTCATGCACACGACCATGGGTTTGGTCCGAACCGATGTGGACCCATTCATTTCAATGGGCCCACAAAAGACGCAGACATCACACCCGCTTTGCTTTCCACAAAAGATACAATACGTCCTATTCTTGGCCTCAGATGTGCACCACGGACCCAATGAATGTATGCAGCATGTATATCACAGGACGCAATCCATACTTTGCGGATCCGCATTTTGTGGACAGCAAAATAAATACGGTCCTATGAATGCATTAGTCTGTACCTGCACTGATACTGGAGGTCGGTTACCCAGGGGGGCACCACCAGTGAGGCCAGGTGAGGCGAACGCCTCAGGCAGCACCAGGTAGGGGCAAGAGGGGGGCAGCGCAAGGGCCATGGGCAATGAGCGCTATCATTGTGGCAAAGGAGTTAGGTTACAAAAATCTGCAGAAATGGCTGCTAACAGAGAATGATAGGCTGCTCGGATAACACAGTGCACCGAGCCTCCCCGCCACCCGCTCGCTCCGCCATGCTACACTGCGTCCTGCTGTACGGTAAACACCCACCGCCTTTGTTACAGGCTCAGAATGAATTGTTTTGGCCCTGATATATTGAATATTCAGGATGGTCGGCCTCCGAGAGAATTACACTAATTATATCCTGTCATTGGATTCTCATAAACCATGTCTGAGGGTGCAAGAAACCTATGGGACCAAGGAAGAAGAGGAAGGACGCGGGAGGAGGGGGCAGAGACAGCAGAAGAAGGGAAGAGAGGGGCAGAGACAGCCGAAGAAGGGAAGAGAGGGGCAGAGACAGCCGAAGAAGGGAAGAGAGGGGCAGAGACAGCAGAAGAAGGGAAGAGAGGGGCAGAGACAGCAGGAGAAGGGAAGAGAGGGGCTGAGACAGCAGAAGAAGGGAAGAGAGGGGCAGAGACAGCAGAAGAAGGGAAGAGAGGGGCAGAGACAGCAGAAGAAGGGAAGAGAGGGGCTGAGACAGCAGAAGAAGGGAAGAGAGGGGCTGAGACAGCAGAAGAAGGGAGAGGGGCGAGAGAGACAGCCGAAGAAGGGAAGAGAGGGTCTGAGACAGCAGAGAAGGGAAGAGAGGGGCTGAGACAGCAGAAGAAGGGAAGAGAGGGCCCGAGACAGCAGGAGAAGGGAAGAGAGGGCTGAGACAGCAGGAGAAGGGAAGAGAGGGGCAGAGACAGCAGAAGAATGGAAGAGAGGGGCAGAGACAGCAGAAGAAGGGAAGAGAGGGCCTGAGACAGCAGGAGAAGGGAAGAGAGGGGCTGAGACAGCAGGAGAAGGGAAGAGAGGGGCAGAGACAGCAGAAGAAGGGAAGAGAGGGGCTGAGACAGCAGAAGAAGGGAAGAGAGGGGCTGAGACAGCAGAAGAAGGGAAGAGAGGGTCTGAGACAGCAGAAGAATGTAAGAGAGGGGCTGAGACAGCAGAAGAAGGAAAGAGGGGCAGAGACAGCAGAGAAGGGAGAGAGAGAGAGGGCAGAGACAGCCGAAGAAGGGAAGAGAGGGGCTGAGACAGCAGAAGAAGGGAAGAGAGGGGCTGAGACAGCAGAAGAAGGGAAGAGAGGGGCAGAGACAGCCGAAGAAGGGAAGAGAGGGTCTGAGACAGCAGAAGAAGGGAAGAGAGGGGCTGAGACAGCAGAAGAAGGGAAGAGAGGGCCTGAGACAGCAGAAGAAGGGAAGAGAGGGGCTGAGACAGCCGAAGAAGGGAAGAGAGGGCCTGAGACAGCAGGAGAAGGGAAGAGAGGGGCTGAGACAGCAGGAGAAGGGAAGAGAGGGGCAGAGACAGCAGAAGAATGGAAGAGAGGGGCAGAGACAGCAGAAGAAGGGAAGAGAGGGCCTGAGACAGCAGGAGAAGGGAAGAGAGGGGCTGAGACAGCAGAAGAAGGGAACAGAGGGGCTGAGACAGCAGAAGAAGGGAAGAGAGGGGCAGAGACAGCAGAAGAAGGGAAGAGAGGGTCTGAGACAGCAGAAGAATGTAAGAGAGGGGCTGAGACAGCAGAAGAAGGGAAGAGAGGGGCAGAGACAGCAGAAGAAGGGAAGAGAGGGGCAGAGACAGCCGAAGAAGGGAAGAGAGGGGCCTGAGACAGCAGAAGAAGGGAAGAGAGGGGCTGAGACAGCAGAAGAAGGGGAAGAGAGGGGCAGAGACAGCAGAAGAAGGGAAGAGAGGGCCTGAGACAGCAGGAGAAGGGAAGAGAGGGCTGAGACAGCAGGAGAAGGGAAGAGAGGGGCAAGCGACAGCAGAAGAATGGAAGAGAGGGGCAGAGACAGCAGAAGAAGGGAAGAGAGGGCCTGAGACAGCAGGAGAAGGAAAGAGAGGGGCTGAGACAGCAGGAGAAGGGAAGAGAGGGCAGAGACAGCAGTAAGAAGGGAAGAGAGGGGTCTGAGACAGCAGAAGAAGGGAAGAGAGGGGCAGAGACAGCAGAAGAAGGGAAGAGAGGGTCTGAGACAGCAGAGAATGTAAGAGAGGGGCTGAGACAGCAGAAGAAGGGAAGAGAGGGGCAGAGACAGCAGAAGAAGGGAAGAGAGGGGCAGAGACAGCCGAAGAAGGGAAGAGAGGGGCTGAGACAGCAGAAGAAGGGAAGAGAGGGGGGGCAGAGACAGCAGAAGAAGGGAAGAGAGGGGCAGAGACAGCCGAAGAAGGGAAGAGAGGGGCTGAGACAGCAGAAGAAGGGAAGAGAGGGGCAGAGACAGCAGAAGAAGGGAAGAGAGGGGCAGAGACCGAGAAGAAGGGAAGAGAGGGGCTGAGACAGCAGAAGAAGGGAAGAGAGGGGCAGAGACAGCAGAAGAAGGGAAGAGAGGGCCTGAGACAGCAGGAGAAGGGAAGAGAGGGGCTGAGACAGCAGAAGAATGGAAGGAGGGGCAGAGACAGCAGAAAGAAGGGAAGAGAGGGCCTGAGACAGCAGGAGAAGGGAAGAGAGGGCCGAGACAGCAGGAGAAGGGAAGAGAGGGGCTGAGACAGCAGGGAAGGGAAGAGAGGGGCAGAGACAGCAGAAGAAGGGAAGATGAGGGCTGAGACAGCAGAAGAAGGGAAGAGAGGGGCAGAGACAGCAGAAGAAGGGAAGAGAGGGTCTGAGACAGCAGAAGAATGTAAGAGAGGGGCTGAGACAGCAGAAGAAGGGAAGAGAGGGGCAGAGACAGCAGAAGAAGGGAAGAGAGGGGCAGAGACAGCCGAAGAAGGGAAGAGAGGGGCTGAGACAGCAGAAGAAAGGAAGAGAGGGGCAGAGACAGCAGAAGAAGGGAAGAGAGGGGCTGAGACAGCAGAAGAAGGGAAGAGAGGGGCAGAGACAGCAGAAGAAGGGAAGAGAGGGCCTGAGACAGCAGGAGAAGGGAAGAGAGGGGCTGAGACAGCAGGAGAAGGGAAGAGAGGGGCAGAGACTGCAGAAGAATGGGAGAGAGGGGCAGAGACAGCAGAAGAAGGGAAGAGAGGGGCAGAGACAGCAGAAGAAGGGAAGAGAGGGGCTGAGACAGCAGAAGAAGGGAAGAGAGGGGCAGAGACAGCAGAAGAAGGGAAGAGAGGGGCTGAGACAGCAGAAGAAGGGAAGAGAGGGTCTGAGACAGCAGAAGAAGGGAAGAAAGGGTCTGAGACAGCAGAAGAAGGGAAAGAGAGGGGCAGGAGACAGAGAAGAAGGAAGAGAGGGGCTGAGACAGCAGAAGAAGGGAAGAGAGGGTCTGAGACAGCAGGAGAAGGAAGAGAGGGGCTGAGACGCAGAAGAATGGGAGAGATGGGGCAGAGACAGCAGAAAGGGAAGAGAGGGGCAGAGGACAGCAGAGAAGGGAAGAGAGGGCAGAGACAGCAGACGAAGGGAAGAGAGGGGCAGAGACAGCAGACGAAGGGAAAGAGAGGGCCTGAGACAGCAGGAGCAGGGATAGAGAGGGGCTGAGACAGCAGGAGAAGGGAAAGAGAGGGGCAGAGACTGCAGGAAGAATGGGAGAGAGGGGCAGAGACAGCAGAAGAAGGGAAGAGAGGGGGCAGAGGACAGCAGAAGAAGGAAGAGAGGGCTGAGACAGCAGAAGAAGGGAAGAGAGGGGCAGCGACAGCAGAAGAAGGGAAGAGAGGGGGCTGAGACAGCAGAAGAAGAGGAAGAGAGGTCTGAGACAGCAGAAGAAGGGAAGAAAGGGTCTGAGACAGCAGAAGAAGGGAAGAGAGGGGCAGAGACAGCAGAAGAAGGGAAGAGAGGGGCTGAGACAGCAGAAGAAGGGAAGAGAGGGTCTGAGACAGCAGGAGAAGGGAAGAGAGGGGCAGAGACTGCAGAAGAATGGGAGAGAGGGGCAGAGACAGCAGAAGAAGGGAAGAGAGGGGCAGAGACAGCAGAAGAAGGGAAGAGAGGGGCTGAGACAGCCGAAGAAGGGAAGAGAGGGGCAGAGACAGCAGAAGAAGGGAAGAGAGGGCTGGAGACAGCAGAAGTAGGGAAGAGAGGGTCTGAGACAGCAGAAGAAGGGAAGAGAGGGTCTGAGGACAGCAGAAGAAGGAAGAGAGGGGCAGAGATAGCAGAAGGAAGGGGAAAGAGGGGCTGAGACAGCAGAAGAAAGGGAAGAGGAGGGGTCTGAGACAGCAGAAGAAGGGAAGAGAGTGTCTGAGACAGCAGGAGAAGGAAAGAGAGGGGCTGAGACAGCAGAAGAAGGGAAGAGAGGGTCTGAGACAGCAGAAGAAGGGAAGAGAGGGTCTGAGACAGCAGAAGAAGGGAAGAGAGGGGCAGAGACAGCAGAAGAAGGGAAGAGAGGGGCTGAGACAGCAGAAGAAGGGAAGAGAGGGGCTGAGACAGCAGAAGAAGGGAAGAGAGGGGCTGAGGACAGCAGAAGAAGGGAAGAGAGGGGCAGAGACAGCAGAAGAAGGGAAGAGAGGGGCTGAGACAGCAGAGAAGGGAAGAGAGGGTCTGAGACAGCAGAAGAAGGGAAGAGAGGGGCAGAGACAGCAGAAGAAGGGAAGAGAGGGGCAGAGACAGCAGAAGAACGGAAGAGAGGGGCTGAGACAGCAGAAGAAGGGAAGAGAGGGTCTGAGACAGCAGAAGAAGGGAAGAGAGGGTCTGAGACAGCAGAAGAAGGGAAGAGAGGGGCAGAGACAGCAGAAGAAGGGAAGAGAGGGGCAGAGACAGCAGAAGAAGGCAGAAGTAGGGAAGAGAGGGGCTGAGACAGCAGAAGAAGGGAAGAGAGGGCCTGAGACAGCAGGAGAAGGGAAGAGAGGGGCTGAGACAGCAGGAGAAGGGAAGAGAGGGGCAGAGACTGCAGAAGAATGGGAGAGAGGGGCAGAGACAGCAGAAGAAGGGAAGAGAGGGGCAGAGACAGCAGAAGAAGGGAAGATAGGGGCTGAGACAGCAGAAGAAGGGAAGAGAGGGCCTGAGACAGCAGAAGAAGGGAAGAGAGGGCCTGAGACAGCAGGAGAAGGGAAGAGAGGGGCTGAGACAGCAGGAGGAGGGAAGAGAGGGGCAGAGACAGCAGAAGAAGGGAAGAGAGGGGCTGAGAAAGCAGAAGAAGGGAAGAGAGGGTCTGAGACAGCAGAAGAAGGGAAGAGAGGGTCTGAGACAGCAGGAGAAGGGAAGAGAGGGTCTGAGACAGCAGAAGAAGGGAAGAGAGGGGCAGAGACAGCAGAAGAAGGGAAGAGAGGGTCTGAGACAGCAGAAGAAGGGAAGAGAGGGGCAGAGACAGCAGAAGAAGGGAAGAGAGGGGCAGCAGAAGAAGGGAAGAGAGGGGCTGAGACAGCAGAAGAAGGGAAGAGAGGGGCTGAGACAGCAGAAGAAGGGAAGAGAGGGTCTGAGACAGCAGAAGAATGGAAGAGAGGGTCAGAGACAGCAGAAGAATGGAAGAGAGGGTCAGAGACAGCAGAAGAATGGAAGAGAGGGGCTGAGACAGCAGAAGAATGGAAGAGAGGGGCAGAGACACTGGAAGGCAAGGAAAATAAAGAAAAATTAGTGATAGAGACTGCCAGTAGAGAAAGAGACTGCCAGTAGACAGGACTAATAGAGTGTGACAGTCCGGCAGATAAAGGTACATTTCATTGATATGAGACAACCATGATGAATAGAAGCTAGACACAGCAGATACTGAAGAGGATGAGAGTGATAACAGTGAGGATGAGAGTGATACATGAAGTCCTATGTAAGACCACAGATAAGACCCGCCATCTGGCTGCCTGCACCTAATGACAGCCTCAGCTCTGCCGCCAGAGGATCCGAATATCTGGACATTGAACTGCAGGATGTGTTGTTACTATGTATCAATATTCCATTGTAAATGTATCAATTAATGAACACATCTGATATTAACCCCTCCTGGTCTGTGGCTGTGATGGGCTCTGTACACGATCATTAATCCAGAATGCCTGATAATCCGGAATGTGCCGGACCCCATTAATGCTGGGCTGGTGGTGTTACAGTGCGGTTCAGTAATGGAGGTTGCCATTCTGGCAGCGGCGGGGGAGGGGCAGATCGGTCCCGGCAGTCCATCCATACTGTGAGGGACGCAGCCATTTGCAGGACATTTATCAGGCCCATATCAGCGCCTCCCCCTCCCCGCCGCCGGCACAAGGGCTCGGCGTGAAGATACATCATGGGCCGCTCATAAACAACAATGCTTAATACCAGGAGAATTCTTTATTATTTTTTTGCTTGCGTTTTCAAGTATTTATCACGAGTGGCTGCGACGCCGATGTACTGACTGCGGACATAGCGTGAAATATCCGCCAATTTACATGGGCGGACGCGGTGATATCGTACATTCAGTAACCAGCTGTATCTGCTCCTGGGAAAGCTGGGTGATGCCCGGTATACTCGGATTGCATTTGTACTCATCACTCCGTTCACATCCGAAGCAGCATCCAAAATGGTCTCAGCTGGGAACCAGCCTCAAACGCCACAAGTAATATTCTACATTTTTCAGACCAATCCCTCGATCTGAAAACTTTTGTAATTGAATGTAATTAACATATTTTCGCAAAGCCTCTGAGTTATTCAATAAAATGTATCTGTATAGCGCCACCCTCTGTCCTTTTCCATATTTCTTGTCCACCTCGCTTTGGTGGTCGCACGTGCTCAGTTGGAATCTTCAACTGCCTTCCAGCTGTGGAAGTGGCAGGGAAAGCGCTCCATCAGGAAGGGTATGCCCCCTCATAGAGGACACGCCCCCTCATAGAGGACACGCCCCCTCATAGAGGACACACCCCCTTGGGATCCAGCTTAAACTAAATCTAGCAGAGCAAGTGAAGCAATGAACAGGGAGATCTCTGGATCCATGGGAGGTGCGGGCTGGTTCTAGGTTTATTAGTAAGAGATTTGTATGCACTATAGCAGGCATGCTCAACCTGCGGCCCTCCAGCTGTTGCAAAACTACAACTCCCAGCATGCCTGAACATCCTACATTTATCAGCCTACAGCAGGGCATGGTGGGAGTTGTAGTTTTACAACAGCTGGAGGGCCACAGGTTGAGCATGCCTGCACTATAGGATGTTGGAATCATGGATAACCCCTTTAAGCAGGGGCGGACAGGCCATAGACCCTGCAGGGAAATTCCCCCGGGGGTCCGATGCCCAGGGGTCCGCCCGAGCTCTCTTTGTGGCCGCCAGCCGGATACATAATGATCTCATGCTCTGCAATTCATCCTGGAAGCATCACTGTCTGACGTACGAGTCCTGCAGCCGCTGGTGCCTTCCTGAACTCGGCTGTATCTGCATCCTCAGGACTGGGATACAGTTGAATACCGCAGCAGAAGCGCTACTATTTTGTGCTGCACTTTGTTATGTTATTCCGTTTTTTGTTTCCGTTGTGTTTCCGTTTCGGTTCCGTTTTTCCGGATGGCATATACAGTATACAGTAATTACATAGAACAAATTGGGATGGGCATAACATTTTCAATAGACGGTTCCGCAAAAAAGCGGAACGGATACGGAAGACATACTGATGCATTTCCGTATGTGTTCCGTTTTTTTTTGCAGACCCATTGACTTGAATGGAGCCAAGCACCGTGATTTGCGGGCAATAATAGGACATGTTCTATCTTTCAACGGAACGGAAAAACAGAAATACGGAAACGGAATGCATACGGAGTACATTCAGTTTTTTTTGCGGACCGTATACGGAACGCAAAAAACGGCCCGCAATACGGGAAAAAAAACGGTAGTGTGAAAGAGGCCTAAAATGAATGGGGACGTGTGCTGTTCGTGGAGAACACCTACAGCACATGTCCGAGAAACACTGACGTGTGAATGAGGCTTTACTTAGATGCTGCTTATTATTTAGGCCCAACATAGTATTATGTGAGCTGTATATATGGCGGTATTATGTGAGCTGTATATATGGCGGTATTATGTGAGCTGTATATATGGTGGTATTATGTGGGCTGTATATATGGCGGTATTATGTGGGCTGTATATATGGTGGTATTATGTGGGCTGTATATATGGCGGTATTATGTACACTATGTATATGGATGTATTATGTACGCTATGTTTATATGGTGGTATTATGTGGGCTGTATATATGGTGATATTATGTGGGCTGTATATATGGCGGTATTATGTGAGCTGTATATATGGCGGTATTATGTGGGCTGTATATATGTTGGTATTATGTGGGCTGTATATATGGTGGTATTATATGAGCTGTATATATGGTGGTATTATGTGAGCTGTATATATGGTGGTATTATGTGGGCTGTATATATGGCGGTATTATGTACACTATGTATATGGAAGTATTATGTACACTATGTATATATGGCGGTATTATGTGAGCTGTATATATGGCGGTATTATGTGGGCTGTATATATGGCGGTATTATGTGAGCTGTATATATGGCGGTATTATGTGAGCTGTCTATATGGCGGTATTATGTGAGCTGTATATATGGCGGTATTATGTGGGCTGTATATATAGCACTCTATGCCTGTATTATTCTGACATAATAGATCTGTGTTCTGCGGGCTGTATATATACGGAGGGGGCTCTGTAGACCACAGATATGGTGGTATTATTTTGATGCTCCATATATTTTGCATACAATATGTTATTAGGCGACGTGTAGATATGGCACTATATGGTGTGTTATTTGGATGCTGCATATTATTTGGGCACAATGTGGTGTTACGCGCTATAGATAGCACTGGATTGCGGTATTCTGCAGCTAAAAGGAAGAGAAAAGCCCTTCTATGAAACTGGCGGTGAACCTGCTCTAGACACAGGGGGTCCTATAGTCCGGTATCTGAAAAGACAGCAGCAGAATTGTTAATACAGCTCTAGATGTGACTGGAGCGCAAGACCAGTATGAAATAAACTAGGCAAAGCAGGAGATGGGGATGGTATTGAGATGTGAAATGTTGTACATCATAGGTTCATGTGCCATTAAAGGGGTGTCCAAGGCTACGAGAACATGACTGCGTTCTTATACAAACAGCGCAGGTTGTAAGCGGCATCACAGCTCTGCTCCATTTACCTCAATGGCGCTGGGCTGCAATACTGGACGCAACCCATGGGCTGGGGTGGCGCTGTTTGTGGCAGAAGGCAGCCATGTGCTCATCTGTAGAAGGATAGACTGTATTCTGTGTGTGCTGCTATCATGTCTTATTACTGTGGGTTAATAATGTCTCTCTCTTTCTTCCTCCCTTCTTTTCTCCATATTCTCCCTCATTCTCACGCTACCCCCCGACTACCACCGCCCTTACCTCATTCCCCCATCCATGTCACCTTATTCTCACCCCTCCCTGTCATTCTCACCCCACCTGCCCCTCTACCCTCTGCCCACCACCCCCATTCCCCCGTCTGTCGCCCTTTTCTCATTCCGCCCTGTCATTCTCACCCCCCCTGCCCCCTCTACCCCCTGCCCACCACCCCCATTCCCCCGTCTGTCACCCTTTTTTCATTCCGCCCTGTCATTCTCACCCCGCCTGCCCCTATACCCCCTGCCTATCACCCCCGTTCCCCCGTCTGTCGCCCTTTTCTCACTCCGCCCTGTCATTCTCACCCCGCCTGCCCCTATACCCCCTGCCTATCACCCCTGTTCCCCGTCTGTCGCCCTTTTCTCTCATTCTGCCCTGTCATTCTCACCCCGCCTGCCCCTCTACCCCCTGCCCTCCACCCCCGTTCCCCCGTCTGTCGCCCTTTTCTCCCTTCTCCGCCCTGTCATTCTCACCCCACCTGCCCCTCTACCCCCTGCCCTCCACCCCCCGTTCCCCCGTCTGTCGCCCTTTTCTCATTCCGCCCTGTCATTCTCACCCCGCCTGCCGCTATACCCCCTGCCTATCACCCCCGTTCCCCCGTCTGTCGCCCTTTTCTCATTCCGCCCTGTCATTCTCACCCCGCCTGCCCCTCTACCCCCTGCCCTCCACCCCCGTTCCCCCGTCTGTCGCCCTTTTCTCCCTTCTCCGCCCTGTCATTCTCATCCCGCCTGCCCCTCTACCCCCTGCCCTCCACCCCCGTTCCCCCGTCTGTCGCCCTTTTCTCCCTTCTCCGCCCTGTCATTCTCACCCCGCCTGCCCCTCTACCCCCTGCCCTCCACCCCCGTTCCCCCGTCTGTCGCCCTTTTCTCATTCCGCCCTGTCATTCTCACCCCCGCCTGCCCCTATACCCCCTGCCTATCACCCCCATTTCCCCCGTCTGTCGCCCTTTTCTCCCTTCTCCGCCCTGTCATTCTCACCCCGCCTGCCCCTCTACCCCCTGCCCTCCACCCCCGTTCCCCGTCTGTCGCCCTTTTCTCGCTTCTCCGCCCTGTCATTCTCACCCCGCCTGCCCCTCTACCCCCTGCCCTCCACCCCCGTTCCCCCGTCTGTCGCCCTTTTCTCGCTTCTCCGCCCTGTCATTCTCACCCCACCTGCCCCTCTACCCCCTGCCCTCCACCCCTGTTCCCCCGTCTGTCGCCCTTTTTCTCACTCCGCCCTGTCATTCTCACCCCGCCTGCCCCTCTACCCCCTGCCCTCCACCCCTGTTCCCCGTCTGTCGCCCTTTTCTCATTCCGCCCTGTCATTCTCACCCCGCCTGCCCCTCTACCCCCTGCCCTCCACCCCCGTTCCCCGTCTGTCGCCCTTTTCTCCCTTCTCCGCCCTGTCATTCTCACCCCGCCTGCCCCTCTACCCCCTGCCCTCCACCCCCGTTCCCCCGTCTGTCGCCCTTTTCTCGCTTCTCCGCCCTGTCATTCTCACCCCGCCTGCCCCTCTACCCCCTGCCCTCCACCCCCGTTCCCCCGTCTGTTGCCCTTTTCTCATTCCGCCCTGTCATTCTCACCCCGCCTGCCCTCCACCCCCGTTCCCCCGTCTGTCGCCCTTTTCTCCCTTCTCCGCCCTGTCTTCTCTCTATCTGCTGCTCCATGCACATCTCATTCCATGTTCATTTCCTCCGCTATCTGCCTCCCTCCTGCACACCTGGCCCGCGGCTCTGCTGCCCCCTCCCCACCTCGCTCCTTCTCTTATCTTCTCTGCCTAGTTCTCCTGGTTGAATGCTCGGAGTTTGTCCCTCCAGATGGTAATTACACAGCCTGTCAAGGGGATAACGTCACTCTCAGGTGAGTGCAGACACCTTCCTGCCACTGTCACTGCCCCGAGGAGATATCTCCATCCGCCGCTTCTTCAGTCGCCTGACGCCTTCTTACGGGAATGTTATAATTGTGGAACTCCTGAGAAGTCTCCTGACACCAGAAGACCACTGTCTTCTAGCATTTAGGTTGTGGTTGTCAGTCTTCTCCAGTCTGACAACCAACGGAGTAAAAATATTCCCATGAAGGTCGGTCAAGGGAACATGGGGGAGGTCAGTCATTGGGTTTAATGTCCCCATCAACATTGGTCATTTAACCCAATGAGAACAGTTACAACAAATACAAGAACAGGCCGGATCCAAGGGGCCACATCTTAGGAGGGTTCAGGAGGACACGTTATCAGCGGTGGTGTGCAGAGCCTTCCAATAACAAAAACTATGAGAAGACTTGTCCAATCAGAGGTGACATTTTTCCATCTTGGTTATGGCCAGCTTAAGAGATCAGAGGTGTAACCTGGGGCTCCTAGGACCCAGTGCAAAATCCGTAATAGGGCCCCACCTACCATGTGAGGTTAGTAATGCCGGAGCCTTCTTCTGTGCAGAGAGGCCTTTGAGTTCCCTCAGGCTCTAGGCCCAGGGTGCAACTATTGCCTCTGCAGTGCACCTACAATAGCTACACCCTTGGGCAGGAGATATCTAAAATAGCATAAAGTAACATGAAGTAACATAGCATATTAGTAAGTAACATTAGGTAACAACAATGTAACTAAAGGCAACAAATAGGGATGAGTGAATCCACTTCGGACGCTTCCTCCGAAGTTGATTCGCATAAAACTTTGTTGTAATACTGCACGGAGCGGGAGCTGTACACTACTACAATGTATTGGCTCCGATGAGCCGAACTTATTACTTTGCGAAGTCTCACGAGACGTCAGGTAATAACTTTGTGAATTAATTATTACTGTAGAAAACCTTAGAACCGAACCTGAGCTCTGTATCAAGGTTTTTACACGAAGTCTCGTCAGACTTTGTGAAGTAATAACTTCGGCTCATCAGAGCCAATACATTGTAGTAGTGTACAGCTCCCGCTCCGTGCAGTATTTATGCGAATCAACTTCGGAGGAAGCGTCCAAAGTGGATTCACTCATCCCTAGTAACAAAGTAACATAACATAGACATAAAATAACAAATCATAAAGTAAACAGAATTATATAACATAAAGTAACAACATATAGTCACATAACATATAGTAACAACATAAAGTAACAACATAAAGTAACAACATATAGTAACATAACATAAAGTAACAACATATAGTCACATAACATATAGTAACATAACATAAAGTAACAACATAAAGTAACAACATATAGTAACATAACATAAAGTAACAACATATAGTAACAACATAAAGTAACAACATATAGTCACATAACATAAAGTAACAACATAAAGTAACAACATATAGTAACATAACATATAGTAACAACATATAGTAACATAACATATAGTAACATAACATAAAGTAACAACATATAGTAACATAACATATAGTAACACAACATAAAGTAACAACATATAGTAACATAACATATAGTAACACAACATAAAGTAACAACATATAGTAACATAACATATAGTAACAACATATAGTAACATAACATATAGTAACATAACATAAAGTAACAACATATAGTCACATAACATCATTTAAGTAACATAACAAAGTAACAAAAACATAAAATAACATAAAGTAATATAAACATAAAATAACATAAAATTACATAATATATAGTAACATAAAGTGAACATAATGAGAGAACTAAGTAAAAAATACCACACAGTAAACATAAAGTAACATAATAGAAAGTAACTTAAAGTAACAAAGTAGCAGCATCTAAAGTAACATCTGATATAAGGTCCGTGTTTTTTTGCTTTCGATGCCGCTGTGACTGAGGAGGCCCAGAGAACTTTTAGGCCTCTTGCACACGACCGTATGGCTTTTTCAGTATTTTGCCGTCCACAAAAAACGGATCCGCAAAAAATACAGATGACGTCCGTGTGCATTCCGTATTTTGCGGAACGGAACAGCCGGCCCCTAACAGAACAGTCCATCTTCGAACGGAAAAACGGAAATACGGAAACGGAAGGCATACGCACTACCTTCTGTTTCTTTTTACAGTTCCATTGAAATGAATAGTTCCGTGTACGGAACGCAAAAAACGGAACGTAAATGGAAAAAACGTTCGTGTGCAAGAGGCCTAAGGAGCTCGTACCATTGGGATCTTCTAGCCCCAGGATCTTTTGGGTTAATTTACATGTTGGGGTCCAAATGAATTTGATGCAAATACCATAAAAATGGTGTCAAAGTTCCACCTTTTTGTGAAATCCCGGCAGCGTTTTACCAGTTTCACTCTAATCTTGCAGAAAGCAGCGACTTGGCTGCAGCATGTGAACGCCCTCTTATGATAGACCATTGCCACACCCATTTCTACTGCGCACACGCAGCAGTAGTGCACCGCACGGATTTGACCGCGGTTTAGCAAAAACCGCATCACAAAACCGCATCAAGCGCGAGCAGCTTGCCTGCAAAGAAACTGACCGCGCAACGCACCGCGTGGAAGGATATAGTTATATGGATGGAGATACAATCCGTACTTCCCTGCTCACCTGTGTGTCAGTATTTACTGCTGCCCTGGAATTCTATTCACAGAATTGTATGTTATTATGGGATGATCTTCTGTTACGGATCTGTACGTGTGAATTTGCGTCATGTTTTAGGTACGCACGTTTTTTTTGGATAGCGTTTCTCTGCCGCGCAGAAGTGTCCTTGGCGTGAAAGAACGTTCTGATTTTCCTTTCTCCCAGACAACAATACCGCAGTAATACCGCCCATGAGAACAGCTGCGGGGTCGCCACCCTCCCGTCTCTCGTACACACGCACAATGGACGCTCACTTTTTATTTTTCTATGTTTGTAGTCTTTTCCGGATTCCGGTGCCCATAGAAGTCGGCAGCTGCGGCCGGAACATAATGGGGTTTGTTTGGTTACTGACAGAACGCCGACTCTTCCTATTGACCCAGCATTGTGATGACACAGCGCAAGAAAGCCAGGAAAAAATGGCTGACGGCGTCAATATCGCCGCATTGTTGACGCTCTAGTCACATCTAAAGCTGCGTTGACAATTCTGCTGCTTTCTTTTTGACTGGAAGGCTGCAGGAGGCCCCTCCTGTGACAAATGGCTTGTGTCTGATATTGCAGTCAAGCGAATGCAGCTAAAGTGCAATACCGCACACAACCTGAGGACGGGCGTGGCGCTGTTTGGGAAGAAAGCAGCCATGTTTCTCTAACTTCACATTTGCAGCGTCTGTATGTAAGAGAGAGAAAAAAACGGCGGCGCCCGTGCAAATTGCGGTCCGCAGCATGTGCCCGTATTCTCAGAGGCCGCAATGAATGCGGCATCTGAGGGGTTCAATGACGTGGAGCGGCGCGATCACCGCTCCCCGTCATTGCGCCCCCTGCTTACAAAGAAATGCGCTTAGGCGAAGCAGCCAAAATCTAATTTTTCAACACTAATTATTCTAGACAAATCCCAAATTGCATAAAGGTTTATTTTAGCTTTGGATGTGACTGGAGGATAGGCCATAATGTAACTCATAGTCAGGACCAAAGGGATTTAAAGGAGTTTTCCAGGCTCCTGATATATTAATATCCGATCAGTGAGGGTCGGACCCCCGCACCCCTCCTCTCCGCTGTTCCCTGCAGCCCCTCCGTAATGGCCGGACATGCAACTCAGCTTCCATCTACTTTAATGGTAACTGAGCTGCAGTAACCAGACTCGGCCACTAGGCTGTGAACGGAGCTGTGCTTCCCGTTCCTGCAGGGGGTGCGGGGTGTCGGACCCTTACTTATCAGATATTAATGACCCCTTCTGAGGAGAAGTCATCCATATCAGGACCCAGGAAAACCCCTTTAAGCGGTGGGCTACTGCGCAGGCACATTTGCTGGAGCTGGAGATGCCTTTTAAAGGGAACCTGTCCCTCTGATTTTGGACTATTATCTACAGTGATACATGAGTTATGCCACAGATATGGAGTCCAGATCACTAGTTTTATTTTCCTACTGATCCCCCCCCAGTGCTCAGAGCTGCACTGAAATACACAGTCCGGACTGCTGCACTAACATAATAGAGGGGACTCCTGTGCGCCTGCGCAGCAGTCCGGACTGTGTATTTCAGTGCAGCTCTGAGCACTGGGGGGGATCAGTAGGAAAATAAAACTAGTGATCTGGACTCCATATCTGTGGCATAACTCATGTATCACTGTAGATAATAGTCTAAAATCAGAGGGACAGGTTCCCTTTAAGGTGCATCTCCAGCTCCAGCAAATGTGCCTGCGCAGTAGCCCACCGCTTAAAGGGGTTTTCCAGGGTCCTGATTTAGGACTCCTGATATAGATGCTGCAGCACTACACTACTGTACAAAATGGTCCAAAATTGGGGTAACAGCTTCCCTCTAAAAGCACACGTCACTTGTAACCTATACAATTACACTGTTACATTGTCTTGTACTCCAGTCACATCCAAAGCTACATTTAAGGTTCTTTGTCTCCTGTTGTGTTAGTAGTGCACAGATGGCAGCGCCCCCTACAGGGATAAACCCTAGAAGATCCCAAGCAGCAATCAGTACAAATGTGCCTCTTGCTTTGGATGTGACTGGAGTATATGGCATAATATATCTTATATGAGTAAGGCTGCATTCACACGACCGGAGGGTTTTGTAGATCCGCAAACCTCACATACCGGCTGTGTGCGTTCTGCATTTTGCGGCCGGCGCTATGATAGAAATATTCTTGTCGGCGGTAGGACATGCTCTATTATTTTTTTGCGGGCCGTGGAATGGAGCAACGGGTGCGGGCAGCACACGGAGGGCTGTCCGCATCTTTTGCGGCCCACTTTAAAAAAAGGGGTCTGCATCCGAGATGCAAAAAATGCGGAACCGAACCACGTTTGTGTGAGTGCGCCCTTATGGACGCGGTCTTGAGAAAAAAATGGTTTACGACTTTAAATGGAGCAATAATAAAACCGTATAAAACTGTAATAAATTGCAGCTATTATTTCTTTCCGTCATATAATATCACAAATGGAAAATTATCCATAAATCAGAGCTGAGAGCCGAGGAACGTTCCGTCTGCATCTAGACCTCCTCGTGCCGGGGCTCTGGTCGCTGACTACAGGCCGATTCATAGCAATTGTGCCCCCTCCCCAAGTGAGGAAAACCTGATGGATAAAAGCAGACACTACTATAGAGGAGATCCTAATCAGTGTCAGTCTTCACTGCAGTTCTAGTATTGTATTCATGAAACAGGGAGATCAGTATGAACAGGGCTACAGATCTGCAGCAAGAATCAGCTCAACAGCATTGAGAAGCTCAGGCCTGCCACATCTGTTGAGGGGATTGCTGTACAATAGGGAATCATTATTGGGTGTGTCCCCTGGAGACAATCGTTGTCTGACCTCAGCCAAAGGCATTTATTGTGTAGACAAAGGAGATACAACATGATTAATGTAAAAAATGAAAATTAGACATCATATAGGACATGACGACCTCTCTCTAACAAAACGTGAACCGGCCCTGCACCTCCCATGGGTCCAGAGATCTCCCCATTCATTGCTCCTATTGCTCTGCTAGATTGCCAGCTCAGGAGGCGTGTCCTTACTGCTGTAGCTCAGGAGGCGTATCCTTTCTGCTGTAGCTCAGGAGTCGTGTCCTTTCTGCTGTAGCTCAGGAGTCGTGTCCTTTCTGCTGTAGCTCAGGAGGAGTGTCCTTACTGCTGTAGCTCAGGAGGCGTATCCTTTCTGCTGTAGCTCAGGAGTCGTGTCCTTACTGCTGTAGCTCAGGAGGCGTATCCTTTCTGCTGTAGCTCAGGAGTCGTGTCCTTTCTGCTGTAGCTCAGGAGGAGTTTCCTTACTGCTGTAGCTCAGGAGGCGTATCCTTTCTGCTGTAGCTCAGGAGTCGTGTCCTTTCTGCTGTAGCTCAGGAGTCGTGTCCTTTCTGCTGTAGCTCAGGAGGAGTGTCCTTTCTGCTGTAGCTCAGGAGGCGTGTCCTTTCTGCTGTAGCTCAGGAGGCGCGTCCTTTCTGCTGTAGCTCAGGAGGCGTCTTTTCTGCTGCAGCTCAGGAGGCGTGTCCTTTCTGCTGCAGCTCAGGAGGCGCGTCCTTTCTGCTGCAGCTCGGAAGGTGTGTCCTTTCTGCTGCAGCTCAGGAGGCGTGTCCTTTCTACTGCAGCTCAGGAGGCGTGTCCTTTCTGCTGTAGCTCAGGAGGCGCGTCCTTTCTGCTGTAGCTCAGGAGGCGTATTTTCTGCGTCAGCTCAGGCGGCGTGTCCTTTCTGCTGCAGCTCAGGAGGCGTGTCCTTTCTGCTGCCGCTCAGGAGGCGTGTCCATTCTACTGCAGCTCAGGAGGCGTGTCCTTTCTGCTGCAGCTCTCTCATTATTAGAGATAAGTGAATCGACTTCGGGTGGTACATCCGAAGACCATTCGGTTAAAAAAATAAAAATCTGTTCCAATGTTTTTTAGGCCTCATGCACACGAGCGTTGTTTGGGTCCGCATCCGAGACGCCGTTTTGGCGTCTCGGATGCGGACCTATTCACTTCAATGGGGCCGCAAAAGATGCGGACAGCACTCCGTGTGCTGTCCGCATCCGTGGCTCCGTTCCGCAGCCCCGCTAAAAAATTATAACAAGTCCTATGCTTGTCTGCACTTTGCGGACAAGAATAGGCATTTATTTTGCCGGCGCCCGTTCCGCTAATTGTGGAAGGCAACACGGACGGCTTCCGTTTTTTTGCAGATCCGCGGTTTGCATGAGGCCTTACAGTAATAATTTATTCTTGAAGTTATTATACAAAGTCTCGTGAGACTTCACGAAGAAATAACTTCAGCTCATCAGAGCCCATACATTGTAATACTGTACGGAGCGGGATCTCGATTCGCTCATGTCTACTCATTATCATAGCTCAGGGGGCGTGCCCTTTCTGCTGAACTCTCTCCCTGTGACTGCCTCAGCTTCTAACAAAACATCCGGCTGGTGGTTTGGGCTGAGATTTCATGCCCTGCAGCACTTAGTTATTAGGGGGGGAGCGTACAGCAGAGCTCTCTTCATCTGGAGCATCTTGGTTCATGAATAGAATTCTAACAGAACAGTGAAGACTGACACTTACACAGTCAGGGTCAGTGAAGTCGCGCAGAAAGATGCCATACCAGTCAGGGTCCATAGGATTTTATCAGAGGATGACTCTGGACTGGACACAGAGCCCGGACACTTTGGCCGCCGTCTCCAGCGCGTCACGGAGCATGAAATATGCAGATATTTACTACTTTTAAGCAGCTTCTCTTTAATTAACTCAGAAACGTTTATTATCTGCTCTTTGCGGTTAATGAAAAATATAATTGCCATCAATTTAACAGTTTCCAGGGACAGTTTGATGCCGACTTGGTGCATCCAAGCAAGTCACATCCCGTCTCGGCGGCCCCGGGCGCACGGAATCTGAATATACATCATATGTCTATAAAACCAAACACCCAGGGCAAGGACGGCGTCCGGGGCAAGAGCAGGAAATGCCGCCCCCCCCCCTCCCCATGTGTTGCCATACAGCACCCAATTAATCCTGCCATATGGTTCCTAAATAAAACTAAAAGGTAATGCTCAAATCACTGTGTCATAGAGTGAATAATACTGCCATACGGTGCTCAGGCAACGCCGTAATACATAAATAAACTAAAAAAAAATATAAAAAAAAATATATACAATGTAACAGCTCTCTGCAAACCAAATAAAGTACAAAAAAAGTATTTTAATGCTGATGCTAGGCTTATAAAAAAAAAAAAAAATGAGATCCTTGGCAAATGCATTTTGTACAAAATTATTTGGGCCCGTCTGACAGCGTCAAGGCGATCTCTGTAATACGGGAACCTAACACTAAATACTACCTGTTATGTGCCATGACGGCCACCATAAAATTCAGGGAGCGTAGGTTCCACATGCATGCTGGGTCCACTCCACACCTCTCCTGGTGAGAGGTATAGGGTGGACTCTCATTGCATTCGAGAGAGGTGTGGAGTGGGCTCCGCATACATGTTGGTACCTGCATTCCCTGGATTTAATGGAGCCCATTTTGGCACCAAAAATGACATAAATTAAGGCGGGCCCAGCATGCATTTGGAACCTGCACTCCCTGAATTTTATGGTGGCCGTCATGGCACATAACAGGTAGTGTAGTGTTAGGTTCCTGTATTACAGAGATCGCCTTGACGTGTGGCAGACGGGCCCAAATAATTTTGTACAAAATGCATTTGCCAAGTATCTCAATTTTTTTTAATAAGCCTAGCATCAGCATTAAAATACTTTTTTATACTTTATTTGGTTTGCAGAGTGCTGTTACATTGTATATTTTATTCTTTGTCTTTTCAGCCACGGCAGCTCGCACCTGCGCATTGGGATGTGCTGACTGACCCCCTTTTTTTCTTTGCAATAAATAAACTAACACTATTCCGTCATACAGTAATACGCAGAGACAGGGACCAGAAAATACCATGTAATGTGGTGTCCAATTTTTTTTTAACATTTTACCGGATAATACCGTCATACAGTGCCTGCATAACACTTCCATACTATTCCTTAACAAAACCTCCGTACAGCACCTAAGTATTAAAGCCATAGGGGGACCTTATACCGCACTTACAAAGGCCTCTAGAAACATTTGTCCCAAATAACAGCAGCTAAATGTACCGTCATACGTTCCCCAACATGGCTGATAGCGGTTAGTGAGGGCCCCTGAGCAAAAAAATCTCTGGAGTCTTTCACATTCTCTTGAAAGGAAGAAAATGAAGAGAAATGACTCAAATGATACCGCCATACTGTGCCTAAATAATAGCTCCATAGAGTGCAAAGTAACCGTCACATATAGTGCCTAAATAATACCTCTATAAAGTGTCAAGTAAAAGTATCACCCACTGCCTAAATAATACCGTCATATAGTGCAAAGTAACTATACGATGCAGTGCCTAAATAATAGCTCTATAAAGCACAAAGCACTGTAACAGTACATCTAAATAATACCTCTGTAAAATGACAAGTAAAAGTATCACTTGGTGCCTAAATAATACCGTCATATAGTGCAAAGTACCTATACCATACAGTGTCTAAATAATGCCTTCATATTGCGCAGTAACAGTACCACACATACCTCCATATAGTGTAAGATAAAGGTACCATACAGTGGGTAATAATACTGCCATATAGTGTCTGGGGGCGGCTGGGGTGAAGAAAGCTCATAGATGGGGTAGTTTCCAGGGAAATTGCCAATTCGGCTCTTAAATAAAACCACTCTATAGTGCCCAACATATAACAGTGCCAGTAGTGACCCGCCCAGTCCCACTATAGTCCCCCACAGCAGGCTGAAGTAGAGGGGGTCCACACTGTCCGAGACCCCCGTGGAGGTCCAGGCAGACCCGACATCATGCCCTTCAATAAGGTCTGTTCTCATCGTTGGCACTAGGTGGCGCTATTCAATGGCTGCAGTCCTGGAGATGGACATTATATGGCATGAAGAACAGCGGGTCGTTTTTGGAAACCTGTGTTAAAGATTTGATTACATGGCAGTGAATGAGTTACATATAGATGTCCTGCATGGAGCCGGCCCCGTGGCCCCCGCCCCGTGGCCCCCGCCGTCTCCCTCAGTTACCGTTCCATTCAATAGACCCATGTTTTGTGAAATAAAAAGTAAGTGCCCCCTCCGGCCCAGCGAGCCCTGGAACACAAATAGCGCCAGGGTCCTTTCAGTGCCAGGAATTAGCCTGCGGCCCATTCAATAGGCCTTCATCCATTATGGAGGTAGCCCGCCGGCCTCTGCCGGAGAGTCACAAAGCCAGGGGCCGCGGGGAGCGCAGCGGCTGCCGGGGGAGGCTCAGGGCTCCATTGTGACTGCCGAGCAGATTGGAAAGCAGCAGAAACAAGGGAATTAAAGGCTGAACACGGGGCGGCCGAAAAGCTAATGCAAGGCGGAAGGGCAAGATTAACCTTTCCTTCACAGCACTGCGGATGTAGCAGAGCCGGATGTGTGCTTTAGCCTTTACCACGCTGCAGCGCTTGAAAAAGAAAATCGACTCAACAGCGCCCAACAAGCTTAGCTCTGCTACATCTGGCACGTTCTGCTTCCCTGGATCTGACGAGCTCAGCCCTGCGTCTGCTCTGAAGAATTAGCGGTGATATGTCCGCTACGGTTTAGTGCCGTATCGCATATCTGCGCCTCTTTTATTATATACAATGGATAGTTCAAGATATTCAAGGTCTGCCCCCTGCTGGGCGCAACTGGTAAAACACCCAAAATCCTGTAGGTCGGCATTTTCAGTTTTAACGTAAATCATTACATAATGAAGAGTTGCACAACTCGGTGTTTCAGTTCTTTGCTATTTTCAAGATCTCTGCTTGCTGTCAGTGAATGGGACTTCTATATTTTAATTCTCCATGGGTGAAATCACCACTGGACAATCCGCGGACTGTAGGGTATCCGGCTGCTGGGACCTCCACAGATCCCAGCGGCAAGTGTTCAAATTTCCTGCAGCGCCCCCACAGGGAAAATGAAGCATTACATGGTGCCTGTAATCAGTTGTCTATCCGTGTAATGCTCAGGCATGTAATGTCCTCCATGGACAGAGGTGCTGGTTGTAGCTTCAGGCTAATAGATGAGGGTCCTGGATGGGGGGCTCGGGTTTAAAAATGTCTTATCTAAAAAAACATAACCCTCTACAGGGGTTGTACTCAGGACCTGATCCGAAACGACTGATGGGCGGGGTGCAGGGTCTTCTACCCCAACTGATCAGGTATTTACGGCCTATGCTGAGGAGAGGCCATCACTTGTAAAAACCTGGACAATCTCTTGAAGGTTCAGTAAGACCACAGACTATATAAATGGAAGGATGCAAGACACAAAACTGGCCGAATTCTGTACAGTCACTGAGCTGTAAGGAAGGAGGAGAAGAAGATGAGAATAGTCATGGTGAAGAAGTAAAAGATGTGAAGAAAAATCAAAAATGTGTAGAGGGAGATGAGAATGTGGAGAAGAAGATTTGAAGAAGATCAAGAGAAGAAGGAAAATAGGTGAAGAGGAAGATGAGGATGTGGAGAAGAAGATTTGAAAAAGAAGTAATAGAGAAGACGTGCAGAAGATGATGTGGAGGAGAAGAAGAAAGTGTGAAGATGATATACAGAAGCTGATGTGAAGAAGAAAAAGAAGAAGAAGAAGAAAAGTGGAGAAGAAGATAATCCAGAAAATATAATGTGGAGAGGAAGAAGAAGATGATGTGGAGAAGAAGATGAAGATAACAAATATGTGAAGCTAAGAAGATGATGATGATGATGCAGAAACAAACATATTGGTGCAGAGAGAATAAGACAATGATGTGCAGAAGATAATGATGATGATGGTACAAAAATAAGATGATGTGAAGATGTGGAGAAGAAGATGAGGAGAAGAAGATGATGTGTTACTGGAATTCTTACAATCCGATCTAGGATTATTCTTCCCTGTTATGAGATTGACCTCTAGACATTATCTCACACCCTCTGGAGGTCTGCAGGGATCTCTGAACACACAAGCCCTCCTCCTCCTCCTCCTCCTCCTCTGTCAGTATCTCAGTTTCTTAGTCCCCTGCAAAAGAGACAAATACAATTATTCCTTCGCTGTTTGCCCAACAGATGTCAGACTAGAGAGAAAGCAAATGTACCCACAGGACAGCAGCTGAACCGAGTCCCCCCGACCGCCTGGCTGCCGAAGGGGGTGACATGCCATGAGATGCCGGCTATTACACTGTTACTCCCTGCGTCCTCCACCGTCCTCAGCGGTGCCAGGGTCTCACCTTGTAATGGAGGAGGTGTAACTGAAGATGACCTATAAAAAAAAAACACTAGGAGATACAAAACCTTGAGTCATGTTCTTCTGTCCATGTCTGGGAAGTCTAGATGACCTCCACTAACTCTGCTACTCCCTCTGAGCCCACGGTGGTCCCCAGAATGACTGTGAGCTCATAGATCACAGCGGCCATAAAAGGCTTAGCGACAACTCAATTTGGCGTTGCAATGGCGGTCATATTGGTTGTCTCCCAGTAACGTGCTTATAACCAGTAAACTGAAATGCGTTGTTAACAAGAGGACGTCTCATGGACTTCTGTTTACTGGGAATTTGCATAGATTTGAGGGGAAATGTGAGAGCGAGCCGAAGACACTCGATGGAGCGCTATCCGTCTCGCTCGCTCATAATGGCTCCTTTGTCAGCCGGTGGAGCAGAAATACTTGGGCAGGTGTAAAAAAAAAATAGAGACTCATAAGAAAATGATGCTCCTTTGTCACAGAAATCAATGTCGGACTGGGAAGGATGAGCGACCCCTTACCCTTGGTACGTGCAGCGGCGGCGCTCATGGCGCGGAGGAAGCATTGATCAGGTCTCCTTTGCGGCAAGACCGTCCTGTCAAACGTCATCTTCTCGCTTCCAGCCTTGGAATATATTGAAATAAATGCCGTAACCTCCTTATTAAGACCTTATGGCGGCAGACATTACGGCTAATAAAAGCGACCATAACTTTATTATTTTTACACACTGCTGGAAAGAAATAGATGGCACTTTTACAAGAGGAAAGAATTAATACCGCCACCTAACAGCAGGCGATAGCTGTGATGTAGACAGTAAACCAGTGAAGGGAAGGAGAGGGGGGATGGGGTGACTGGTTTATGGGACCATGCGAAGGAACCGACGCACATTCAGATGGAAAAACATCGGTCATTCTCGGGGAAGACGAATGGCGGTTGATTGTGTGATTACACAGCAGCTTTGCGGCAACCTATATAAAACCCTCCGAGGAAGGACATAAACGTCTGAAGGCCCCAAACCTCCCCTGTCGCAGATTAATGCGCCAATGCTGCAAGCCTGGCAACATGCTTTGTTTCAGGTCGTGATTAGATCCTCTCATTTCTTTCATTTACTCGCAGGGAATCTGCCCGTGCCGCCGCCGCCGCCGCCGCTGTTCTACGTCCTGAACCGCTCGCTTCACAAGACTGAAGTTGATGGTTTCCTAGGGAACATCTGATATCAGAGGCTTGTTTGTCAATAGAATCCTAATTTACAAATAACACAGGGGCCAAATGGCAACATGTGGAAGTTGTTACATTCTATGGGGCTGCATTACATCAGTGCGACGCCATCTGGTGGCCAAACGGAGGTGCATTGACAAACTGATCCTGACGATACGCCGCCTTCCAGATTATAATGCAAATGATATTTTTATCTGATTTTCTTAAACGGTCAATGGAAATGATGGTCAGTATAATTCTCAAGTCTTCAACCGTTTAATTTTATTGAACAAACTTCCCAATGATAATATTTTTTTCACAAATTAAAAAAATCTCAAAATGCGCTGTTCCAAATTATTAGTTGTATTATGTTATGAGTTTATAGGTTGTAAAGAACTGAAAATGATCATTTGTTGAATTGGCAGCTTTAGGAGGTCACATTTACTGAAATCAAAAGCTATTTCAATCAGAAACATCCTAACGGGCCAAGTTACGTAGGACCCTTCTCTGGTGTCACCTTCACAAGTCTTGCATCCATTGAACTTGGGAGTTTTTGGAGAGTTTCTGCTTGAATTTCTTTGCAGGGGGTCAGAATAGCCTCCCAGGGCTGCTGTCCTGATGCGAACTGCCTCCCACCCTCATAGGATACTCCAAAGGTTCTCCATAGGGTTGAGGTCAGGGCAGAATGGTGGCCACACCACAAGCTTCTCTCCATTTATGCCCTATGCTCAGAGGTCTTCTTGTGAACATGAAGATGAATTTGTTCTGGAAGGCACGGTTCTTCTTTTTGTACCATGGAAGAAAGTTGTCAGTCAGAAACTATAGATACTTTGCCAAGGACATTTTCACACCTTCAGGGGACCCTAAATGGGCCTATCAGCTCTCTCTCCCATGATTCTGGCCTTGTTGACGTTGTAGCCTTCTTGGGACATGGTGGCCATCCACTACTCCATCCACCTGGACCATCCAGGGTTGCACTGCACTGTCTTCGTGTATGTCTGGGCCCACTGCAACCGTTTCTTTTTCTGAGCACTGGTTAGGGGTGGCCCTATTGTAGCCTCTGGAGGATCCTACACCTTGAGGTTCGCGGGACTCCAGAGGCTCCAGCAGCTTCAGATACCAGTTTGTTGCTCTTGATCCTATGAATTTGTCTGGCAGAAACCTTCCTCGCTCTGCCTTTATCTGCAGGAACCCGTCTGTGCTCTGAACCAGCCACAGATCTCTCCACAGTGCGAGGGTCACGTTTACGTTTTCTTACCTTGTCCAAGGCTTTGCGTTATTTGACACTTTTCTTTCCCATATTGATGGAAACCTGCGGCCTGCTTAATAATGTGGAACGTCCTTCTTAAGGGGCTTTCCTTTAATTGGACTCACCTGGTGAAGTAATCATCACAGGTGATTGATGTCGGAGGAGACCCAAGGAGCCCTGAGACGCCATCCAGGAGCTTCATTGAAAAACAAACATTACATCTTTATGACACACAAATCCAAGGATCTACCGCACAATCCTCCTTCATGTCTTGGCTCTAGCCGCTCATCTGTGGGGGGGTCCTTTAAAACACAACGGAGGATGGTTGACGATGCGAAGGCGGTAACCCTGTAACCCCCTTCCTTTGGTAACTCAAGTCAGACAGCCTTGGACCAATACAAATGTGCAGCAGGATCCCCCAGATGGCTATACTGTAACAGGGAGCTGTCGGGCCCCCTCAGGCACAAGGGCCCCTCTAGTTATACCCTTACAGCACTTAGGACAATAGGACAGTAGGGGCTCCATCATACGGCAGAAGGTTAATGGGGCGGCGTAAGCTGAATATTGTATGAACGGCCCCTTTAGAGGGGTATTCCGATATCCTAATGCAGATGGGTGGTGGTCCCGGAGGAAGCACAACACCCACCACCACCCACTGTGCACCGCTCTATTGATTTGAATGGCCCGGAGCACTAAATCAGTGCAGAAGCTCCTTCATTATCAGGATCTGTGGGGGTCTCGTAGTGATGCGACTGACCGACTATTGCCTTCACAACGCCAGCCATACAGTAGACTGCCTCGCCACGCTGCACAGACTTGTTTTAGGACAGGACCGGACACAATGTAGCCTTAGGATGGCAACATGGAAGATACGAGGGTCTAGCAAGGAAACCCAAGACGGCGGCCATGTTTCCTCCGTAGAAATAGTTTTCCCGTCTTACGTCGTCTCCACCTGACATTAGAAGACAAATGTCACAATCCTCCCGGCGGTTTTATAGCTCGGTGTAATTTTAATCTGGAATGTCATGAAATATGTACGGCCATCAGATGACCTCACCGGGACGTCTGTCGACATGACGGGTGGAGTGGATGTGGCAGCCTTCTCCTGTTAATTCATGTCTCTGTCAGAGGAAATCTCTCCTTGCAGGGATAAGATTCGCGGACGCTTCGCTCTTCGCCGCTGTCACCGGGTATCAAACACTTTATGCATCAAATGCATTGTTTAGAAGTCGAGAACAAGAATGGCGTCCGCCCCCCCCCCCCCCCCCCGAGCCACGGGACCGCTACACGGGGATACAAGGACCTATCCGTACAGATCCATGTCAGCGACAGATGTCCCGATGTAGCAGAGCTGAGACAACTCCGGTGGGTTCACGCGCCGTCTGGAAATCAGTTAGAACGAATGAGACAGTCGTGGAAGTTTCTGCACCAAAATCTGGCGTGTGTGCATCCACCCATAGAGGGAAGAGAACTGGGCCGACAGATGTTCAAGGGCTGAGTTTGCCTGATGTAGCAGAGCAGAGTTTGTCGGACGTTGTGTGTGACTAATGCTGAGATTCACACATTGTCCTGTGCAGTTTGTCAGGACATTGATATTGGTGGCCTCTTCTTAGGAGAAGGTCATGGGGGGGTTAGATTTCTGCTTCCCTCACCGCACAGTAAACTGCGGCACAGGCGTTCATTGTATACTAGGCACAGCGCCATACATTTAGTAGTGGCTGCACATGGTATTGTAGCTCAGAAAGCTGCAGTACCAGGCATGGCCACTACAAAGTGTATGGCGCTGTGAGAAGGGGCCGATCAGCTGATTGATAGGGGCGGCAGGAGTCTGACCCCAATTCTAGGAAACCCAAATCAAAGTCAGGGGTTGTCTGGAACTGTCCAGGCGTCCTATCGCTGGTGTATGTCACCAATGTTATAGAGGTGTGGCTCCCGATTCTGGGGTCTCTAGAACGGGGTCCGCAAAGAGAACAAGAGCGAACCGCACATGCGTGGCCACCCTCCATTCATTTCTATGGAGCGCTGGCTTGGGGGCAGTTCCAAAGAATTAAATAGAGCAGCGGCTGCGCTTGCGCAGTATGCTCTCCATTCATATCTAGACGAGTGCAGCACTGGGCTATATTTGGCACTCCCATAGAAATGAATAGAGGGCGGCTGCGCATGCGCAGTGAGTTCTTGTTCTCTTTGGGAGCTTTGTTCTGGAGATAGGTGCGGGTCCTGACATTGGTGGTGAGAAGACCCCTTTAAAGCCCCTTTAAGTCTGCGTCATTTAGCAGTGTTGTGTTGGAATGATATTGCTGAGCTGAGCTTGTGAAGTAGCAGGGCTGAGTATTGCAGTTGGCACAACATATGGCGCTCTTAGAATGCTACGGTATATGACGGGGTCCTCTCACATACTTTCTCTAGAGGCGCTGCTTTCTTCGTAAGGGAAGAGTTCCTCCACGTCACTGCAAACTGCTCCCCATATCTCAGCTTCCAGAAAAAAAATTGCTCAAAAAATGGCAATTATTTTCTTTTGCTGGTTATTTGCGCCGTTCTTCCCTTTTCGCTTTGATACCTGAGCCCCCAACATGTCGCTGTAGAAAACCAGTGAGGAGGAACTCCGCGTGGCTGACAATCCACTCTTTATCTCAGTGGCTCAGGAAGCTAATGCGAGATGCGGGGAGGCGATAGGAGATGTGATTGCAGCCGCTCAGACTCGCCAGGGATATATGTTTGGATATGGAACTTGCATTTCAGACATAATGCGAACACACGGATATACAAGGAGGTATTCTTACCTCCGGTCGTGCCTCGGAGGCGCCGTTTTGATGTTTGTTTGCTGCAAGTCTCAGTGAAATTTATGTATATTTATAGAACTCCCCGAAATGACAGAGAAATTTAAACCGCACGTGTTGCCGTAATCCCAGCATCAGCGAGGCTCAGGTGCGAAATATTAGACTGGAAAAAATGGTGCAAAAAGGAAAGAAAATACGGCACAAGAAGAGTGGCGCGGCTCAGGACGCGTCCAACGTGGACATAAGTGCAGCACCGTGCATTACATCCGTGGAACAGGCGTTCCTCAGCCATGGGTCGCAACTTTTTGTTGCCAACATTTTGGCGCATCGCTAAACCACATGGCGTCCTTAAGTAGCGTCTACCATAGGGCTGGATGAGCGAGAAATCAGCTGGAGTTCTGTCATTTCGGAAGGAACGTCCAATAAGTGGCAGCCATTGTTACAGATCAGGAATGTTATAATAAGTGCACCCTCCCGGTAGTGGTCCACAACTGCATACCGTTATACCAGTGCCTAATCAAAGTGGGGGTCAGCACTTGGACGCACCACCAACCTTTTCTTGTAACAAGAGAGATTCCACTGAAGGTTAGACCGCCCATGAGGAATAAGCCCCTCCCATGAGGAGATCCTTCATCTCATTAGCCGTCTAACCTGATGACTCCATGCATGAAATGTTGAAGCCCATACTGGCCAACAGTAAAATGTGAGGAATGGGCTTATTGTATTTTACTGAAGACCCTGGGTACCAAAGGGTCAACGTGGCATAATTGTCAAAGAAGAAGACTATAGTATTTCGGGGCAGAGGGTCAACCTGGTCAAGGTTCAAAGGCAGATCATTGCAAATGGTTAAAGAGCAAGAGAAGTGAATGGGGCGTCAGCATTATGATGGGGAATGATTTTGGATTATTTATATCGCCCTCTCCCCTTTTTTGTACCCCATGAGACCAGTTCACAACAGGCCTTTCTTCTCCAAAGTTACTGCAATGTTAGAGATCAGGCATATCCATAAAGAGGGACATCAAAATAAAAAATGGGTGTCCTCCCTGTGGTGGATTATACCATCATTAGGCCTCTGGCACACAAACGCTTTTTTTCCCCGTTTACGTTCCGTTTTTTTGTGTTCGGTATACGGAACTATTAATTTCAATGGATGCTCAAAAAAACTCGGAAGGTACTCCGTATGCATTCTGTTTCCGTAGCATGTTCAATTATTGTCTGCATTACGGACAAGGATAGTACTGTTCTATTAGGGGCCAGATGTTCCGTAAAAAATGGAATCCGTATTTTTTGCGTATCCGTTTTTTTTGCAGACCGCAAAATACAACAAATTACATGCGGTCGTTTGCAAGAGGCCTAACCCTGACTAAGCAGAGTAGGGACTAACACTTGGCTGCTCCACCCAAAGTTTCCTTGTTTATTGTGTCTGTAAAAAGAGAGACGCTACTGATTCTTCACCGCCCACGAGGAAGAAGCCACTCCCAGGAGGAGTTCCTTCATATTTTATGTACTGCGACATAAATTGTTTAATTTCTTGATAGCTCCATGCTGAAAATCAAGCAGTCCATAAAGGGCAATATGGAAGGAATGGGCTTATTATATGTTTAACTTAAGACTGGAGGCTCCAAATCTTTAACTTCTGCATTGGTTTACTTTCTATAGAAGGCTACACAACTTCTTTGGTGGCAGGATATAAACCTGATCCTAGCAGGGCCACCACTTTGCCTTATTTCTACAGAAACAGCCTCGGCTGTAGGTAAGGGTTCGCCTGCAACGTGTCCGCAAGTCGGGGAAAAGCGACATAACGAGAACTGTGTTTTCTTTTCTTTCAACTCATGTGTTGCATGCAACTTACGTTAAAGTCAATGAAATAAAAGTCCTGCCTATGCACACTGAGGAGCAGCACAACCCTTTGCTTGTTTATAGTGTTTATAAAAAGACAAAATCCACCTAGGGTGAGACCGCCCATGAGGAAGAAGCCACTCCCATGAGGAGATCCTTCCTATGTCACATACTAGTTGTCTAGCATGATGGCTCCCTGCTTGAAATGTGGCAGTCCAAAAAAGCAAAGAAGAAATGACAATGGTGAGGGAAGGGCTACAGTAACTTTATTTTACCGAGGACCCTAACACTAAATATTCCACTTCCTCAGACCTTCTCGGTGGCACACTTGCTATGGAGAAATGCTATGCCACTTCTCTGAGGGCAGGGTGTCACACTAGTCCTAGCTAGGCCACACTTCTCTCCTTTCTACACAAAAAGCCTTCCTCGTTGTTGTTGAGTCTACAAGAGGGTAGATTATTATATTTGGATAGAAGGCCAAAAGATAGCCCCTCGGAGGAAGAGCTTACAATCAACATCCAATGTCAGGTGGAAGAATCATTTTGGATCTGTTATAGGACCTTCCTGTTCTCGGTATACCCTAAAACAGGGATCACCATATACGTTATACCAGTGCCTAATCAAAGTGGGAGTCAGCGCTCCTCTGAAGGTAAGACCACCCATGAGGAAGAAGCCCCTCCCATGAGGAGATCCTTCATAGCTCATTAGCCCTCTAACCCGATGACTCCATGCATGAAATGTTGAAGCCCATACTGGACAATAGAGAATGAATGACAATAAAATGTGAGGAATGGGCTTATTGTATTTTACTTAAGACCCTAGGTGCCAAAGGGTCCATTCTGCAGACCTTCCCAGTGGCATAGGTGTCCAAAAGGACAATTTATAGGTCAATCTTATCATCTTAGGAGAGGAAAAGCTAAGTATGAGGGGAGGTTTTATAGCAGGGGTCAGCAACCTTCAGCATTCCAGCTGTTCTAAAACTACTACTCCCAGAATCCTCCTCTTCTATAGGAATTTGAAGAACAGCAGAGCATGTATTGCATGCTGGGAGTTGTAGTTTCACAACAGCTGGAGTGCTGACCCCTGCTATAAAACCTCCTCCTACTTAGCCTTTCTTCTCCTAAGACGATAAGATTGACCTACAAGGGAAGGTGTAGCTTCCATGTGAAGCCGCCATCAGGAGGACCCAGGCAGCAGTATAACACATGGACAATGGAGTCCGTGATAAATCATCCATTATGCATGTTGGGTATTTAGCCCACACAAAAACATCCATCGCCGGCCTTTCAGCAGGACCATCCCGCAGTGACCAGAGGTGGCCGGCCATGAATAATGCATGGCTGCAGATTACAGTAAGCTCAGGGACAGAGGTGAGGAGTGTGATGGATTCCAGCGTCCCGGGATCTCAGCTCCATCATTTATTACAGACACACATGAAATAATAATGCAGGGGACACACGTGACGTGTGCTTCATACGTGTCCAGGGCCTCGTATCATACAGAATATTACATCAAACTGAATCCTAATGAAGAGAATATAAAAAGTGAGTCAGAGGTTTACTATAGACAACCACTATATACTAAAGACAGTATGGCGGTATATACTAGTGACAGTATACATTATAGATGGCGGTATATACTAGTGACAGTATATATTATAGATGGCGGTATATACTAGTGACAGTATATATTATAGATGGCGGTATATACTAGTGACAGTATATATTATAGATGGCGGTATATACTAGTGACAGTATATATTATAGATGGCGGTATATACTAATGACAGTATACATTATAGATGGCGGTATATATTAATGACAGTATATATTATAGATGGCAATATACACTAATGACAGTATATATTATAGATGGCGGTATATACTAATGACAGTATTTATTATAGATGGCGGTATATACTAATGACAGTATATATTATAGATGGTGGTATACACTAATGACAGTATATATTATAGATTGCGGTATATATTAATGACAGTATATATTATAGATGGCGGTATATACTAATGACAGTATTTATTATAGATGGCGGTATATACTAATGACAGTATACATTATAGATGACGGTATATACTAGTGACAGTATATATTATAGATGGCGGTATATACTAGTGACAGTATATATTCTAGATGGCGGTATATACTAATAACAGTATACTTTATAGATGGCGGTATATATTAGTGACAGTATATATTATAGATGGCGGTATATATTAATGACAGTATACATTATAGATGGCGGTATACACTAATGACAGTATATATTATAGATGGCGGTATACACTAATGACAGTATATATTATAGATGGCGGTATATACTAATGACAGTATATATTATAGATGGCAGTATACACTAATGACAGTATTTATTATAGATGGCGGCATATACTAATGACAGTATATATTATAGATGGCGGTATACACTAATGACAGTATATATTATAGATGGCGGCATATACTAGTGACAGTATATATTATAGATGGCGGTATATACTAGTGACAGTATATATTATAGATGGCGGTATATACTAATGACAGTATACATTATAGATGGCGGTATTGTATACTAATGACAGTATATATTATAGATGGCGGTATATACTAATGACAGTATACATTATAGATGGCGGTATTGTATACTAATGACAGTATATATTATAGATGGCGGTATACACTAATGACAGTATATATTATAGATGGCGGTATACACTAAAGACAGTATATATTATAGATGACGGTATATACTAATGCCAGTATTTATTATAGATGGCGGTATATACTAATGACAGTATATATTATAAATGGACAGTATACATTATAGATGGCAGTATATAGTAATGACAGTATGTATTATAAATTGGCGGTATATACTAAAGACAGTATATATTATAGATGGCGGTATATACTAATGACAGTATATATTATAGATGGCGGTATATACTAATGACAGTATATATTATAAATGGACAGTATATGACAGTATACATTATAGTTGGCGGTATATACTAATGACAGTATGTATTATAGATGGCGGTATATACTAGTGACAGTATATATTATAGATGGCGGTATATACTAGTGACAGTAAATATTATAGATGGCGGTATATACTAATGACAGTATACATTATAGATGGCGGTATATATTAATGACAGTATATATTATAGATGGCGGTATACACTAATAACAGTATATATTATAGATGGTGGTATACACTAATGACAGTATATATTATAGATGGCGGTATATACTAAAGACAGTATATATTATAGATGGCGGTATACACTAATGACAGTATATATTATAGATGGCGGTATATACTAATGACAGTATATATTATAGATGGCGGTATATACTAATGACAGTATATATTATAGATGGCGGTATATACTAAAGACAGTATATATTATAGATGGCGGTATATACTAATGACAGTATATATTATAGATGGCGGTATATACTAATGACAGTATATATTATAAATGGATAGTATATGACAGTATACATTATAGATGGCGGTATATACTAATGACAGTATGTATTATAGATGGTGGTATATACTAATGGCGGTATATACTAATTACTATATATTATGGATGGCGGTATATACTAATAACAGTATGTATTATAGATGGCGGTATATACTGATTACTATTTATTATGGATGGCGGTATATACTAATGGCGGTATATACTAATGACAGTATGTATTATAGATGGCGGTATATACTGATTACTATTTATTATGGACAGTATACACCGGCCCGTGTATAGATTTTCTCGGAGCAGCGTCACTCACGGTTCTCAGTTTTCCGGCCATAGAACAGTTGTCAGAGAAATATCCAGGCCGAGTGATTAGAAGACGAGCAGGCAGACGTATGGCGGATTCATTCTAGGTTTTGATACCTTCCACCAGATCGGTATTTATAGAAGAAATTACAGCGTGCCGAGCTGTCAGAGTCTAATAGGTTTCTTCTCCCCGGGCGGCCTACACTGTAATTTAAGCAATGAAAAAAAATCTCTGTCGGGAAGAGATTTCCATGAACCTACATGAGCCATATGGAGAGGAGACATGGGATGAGGTGGGCGCTCCAGTGAGCGGATCATCTGCAGACCCCAACAGGATGAGACCCAGAAAATGACTGCACCGGTAATCAGAGCAGATCAGGACCCTGTGAGTGGAGGCCGGAGTGAGGGGTGCACTGTATCTATCGGGGCAGAGGTGGGTATTGCACCCTGTGACTGGAGGCCGGAGTCAGGGGTGCACTGTATCTATAGGGGCAGAGGTGGGTACCGCACCCTGTGACTGGAGGCCGGAGTGAGGGGTGCACTGTATCTATAGGGGCAGAGGTGGGTATTGCACCCTGTGAGTGGAGGCCGGAGTGAGGGGTGCACTGTATCTATAGGGGCAGAGGTGGGTATTGCACTATGTGACTGGAGGCCGGAGTCAGGGGTGCACTGTATCTATAGGGCAGAGGTGGGTATTGCACTATGTGAGTGGAGGCCGGAGTCAGGGGTGCACTGTATCTATAGGGGCAGAGGTGGGTATTGCACCCTGTGACTGGAGGCCGGAGTGAGGGGTGCACTGTATCTATAGGGGCAGAGGTGGGTATTGCACTATGTGACTGGAGGCCGGAGTGAGGGGTGCACTGTATCTATAGGGGCAGAGGTGGGTATTGCACCCTGTGACTGGAGGCCGGAGTGAGGGGTGCACTGTATCTATAGGGGGCAGAGGTGGGTATTGCACCCTGTGAGTGGAGGCCGGAGTGAGGGGTGCACTGTATCTATAGGGGCAGAGGTGGGTATTGCACCCTGTGACTGGAGGCTGGAGTGAGGGGTGCACTGTATCTATAGGGGCAGAGGTGGGTATTGCACCCTGTGACTGGAGGCCGGAGTGAGGGGTGGACTGTATCTATAGGGGCAGAGGTGGGTATTGCACTATGTGACTGGAGGCCGGAGTGAGGGGTGCACTGTATCTATAGGGGCAGAGGTGGGTATTGCACCCTGTGAGTGGAGGCCGGAGTCAGGGGTGCACTGTATCTATAGGGGCAGAGGTGGGTATTGCACCCTGTGACTGGAGGCCGGAGTCAGGGGTGCACTGTATCTATAGGGGCAGAGGTGGGTATTGCACCCTGTGACTGGAGGCCGGAGTCAGGGGTGCACTGTATCTATAGGGGGCAGAGGTGGGTACCGCACCCTGTGACTGGAGGCCGGAGTCAGGGGTGCACTGTATCTGTAGGGGGCAGAGGTGGGTATTGCACCATGTGACTGGAGGCCAGAGTCAGGAGTGCACTGTATCTATCGGGGCAGAGGTGGGTATTGCACCCTGTGACTGGAGGCCGGAGTCAGGGGTGCACTGTATCTATAGGGGCAGAGGTGGGTATTGCACCCTGTGACTGGAGGCCGGAGTCAGGGGTGCACTGTATATATAGGAGGCAGAGGTGGGTATTGCACTCTGTGACTGGAGGCCGGAGTCAGGGGTGCACTGTATCTATCGGGGCAGAGGTGGGTATTGCACCCTGTGACTGGAGGCCGGAGTCAGGGGTGCACTGTATCTATAGGGGCAGAGGTGGGTATTGCACCCTGTGACTGGAGGCCGGAGTCAGGGGTGCACTGTATATATAGGAGGCAGAGGTGGGTATTGCACTCTGTGACTGGAGGCCGGAGTCAGGGGTGCACTGTATCTACAGGGGGCAGAGGTGGGTACCGCACCATGTGACTGGAGGCCAGAGTGAGGGGTGCACTGTATCTATAGGGGGCAGAGGTGGGTATTGCACCCTGTGACTGGAGGCCGGAGTGAGGGGTGCACTGTATCTATAGGGGGCAGAGGTGGGTATTGCACCCTGTGACTGGAGGCCGGAGTCAGGGGTGCACTGTATCTACAGGGGGCAGAGGTGGGTACCGCACCATGTGACTGGAGGCCAGAGTGAGGGGTGCACTGTATCTATAGGGGGCAGAGGTGGGTATTGCACCCTGTGACTGGAGGCCGGAGTGAGGGGTGCACTGTATCTATAGGGGGCAGAGGTGGGTATTGCACCCTGTGACTGGAGGCCGGAGTCAGGGGTGCACTGTATCTATAGGGGCAGAGGTGGGTATTGCACCATGTGACTGGAGGCCGGAGTCAGGGGTGCACTGTATCTATAGGGGCAGAGGTGGGTACCGCACCCTGTGACTGGAGGCCGGAGTCAGGGGTGCACTGTATCTATAGGGGCAGAGGTGGGTATTGCACCCTGTGACTGGAGGCCGGAGTGAGGGGTGCACTGTATCTATAGGGGCAGAGGTGGGTACCGCACCCTGTGACTGGAGGCCGGAGTGAGGGGTGCACTGTATCTATAGGGGCAGAGGTGGGTATTGCACCCTGTGACTGGAGGCCGGAGTCAGGGGTGCACTGCATATATAGGTAGATGAGGGGTCGCAACGGCCTCCCTGCCGGATTAGAAGACACCACAGGGCACATTTAGGCTGAGAAGCTGCAGTCCTATGTAACACCACAGATAACACAGTGAAGCACAGATAGCAGATGTCACCTGCCTGGCTGAAGACTCCACCCTGCGGGGCGGGGCCTCCTGTGACTGGGGCGGAGCTCGAGCTGCTTTAGTGGCTGCAGCTTCATTGGTGACAGAGACCTCAGTGAAGGGGGAGGGGCTTACTGGGCCGGACCTGATCGCTGCCTACTTCCTGCAGTCATCAAACCTCTCCAGCCTCCTCTGAGGAGTCAGTGTGCGGGGCCTGGGCTCCCGTCTGCCGGGGTGGTGGGTAGGGTGGGGAGAGGTCAAGTTTTAGGCCGGACAGCTGGGCTTTCATACTCCCTGTCCTCCGTCTGGCACAGGCCCTGGACGGACACAGGGATGTCCTTTTGAACAGCTCACTCTCAGACAGCAGCACTGTGCGAGAGCTGCAGGGAGAAAGCTGGGTCCAATTTAATTATCAAATATGTATTGACATCATGGTATCAATAACGGTGATCCACACCCGCTCTACGGAGGCCACATTATATTACCGGTCTCCGTCTTTTTTGTTCTACTATTTATCTTAATATCTAATTTCATTTACCCCCTGATGATCCCACACTGTGGGGGTTTTCTATAATACTATCATACTAGGGTGTTTTTAGATGCTTTTTGAGTGCACCTTGTACCTCTTGATGTGGACACATCATCAGGGCCGTATACAAAGGGCACCTCTTTGTTTGTGATTTTCTGTCTATCTATTTAGGAGTCCACCTTGAGGCCAATAGCCACCCGCTGACACGAATCAAGGGTACAGTAGGAGGTGGTAGCCAAGGCTCGAGGACAGGGAGTCCCCACCATTAGGGGCCGTCCCTGGGCAGAGGGGTAGCTCAGGGTGTAAGCTTAGGGAGAGATTCCCCACCCAATATCAGCTAACCCAGATCTTGGGCTCTACCTAAAATAGTCGTGCTTTGTACGTCATTTATGTATGATCATTATTAAAATTATATTCTTTTTCATAAGGGTTATTTCTATTGCTGGACTTAGTTATTATTCATTGATTGACCCATTATACATTTTCTACCAATAATCGCTGGACTGTATATGCAGGGAGAAAGCCACCCTCCCTCCCATCCCTACAGCTGACAGAAGTTGACGTAGCAGGGCCTGGGGGCGGGTTTTAAGTCCGTCTTTTGAAGGTGGCCTGCACTCCGCTCCCTTAACAGTGACCTCCACAGCAGCCGCTCCTTTATTAGTGACCTCCACAGTCACTCTCATGAGCAGCTCACTCTCAGACAGCAGCACTGTGCTGTCTGAGCGTGAGCTGCAGGGAGAAAGCCACCCTCCCCCCACCCCTGCAGCTGACCTGCGGTTGATTTTACTGTCATTTTTTAAATCCCCGTCAGCTGTGGAGTTGGAGGAGGCGTGGCCTAACCAGGGGCGTGGCTCAGCAGAGCAGGGGCGGGGTTTTACAGGCCGTCTTTTGAGGGTGGCCTGAGTGGTCACCCTAGTGGCGGGCCCTGCATATGTCTGTGCTCCTGCATGGCCACTGCCCCCTGCTGCTGTGGGTGACAATCCTGTATTACAGCGGAGCAGATAACGTGCTGCGCTGATAACGTACTGCGCTGATAACGTACTGCGCTGATCATGTACTGCGCTGATAATGTACTGCGCTGATAACGTACTGCGCTGATAACGTACTGCGCTGATAATGTACTGCGCTGATCACGTACTGCACTGATAATGTACTGCGCTGATAACGTACTGCGCTGATAATGTACTGCGCTGATAACGTACTGCGCTGATGACGTACTGCGCTGATAACGTACTGCGCTGATAACGTACTGCGCTGATGACGTACTGCGCTGATAATGTACTGCGCTGATCACGTACTGCACTGATAATGTACTGCGCTGATAACGTACTGCGCTGATGACGTACTGCGCTGATAACGTACTGCGCTGATAACGTACTGCGCTGATAACGTGCTGCGCTGATAACGTACTGCGCTGATAATGTACTGCGCTGATCACGTACTGCGCTGATAATGTACTGCGCTGATAACGTACTGCGCTGATAACGTACTGCGCTGATAATGTACTGCGCTGATAATGTACTGCGCTGATAACGTACTGCGCTGATGACGTACTGCGCTGATAACGTACTGCGCTGATAACGTACTGCGCTGATAACGTGCTGCGCTGATAACGTACTGCGCTGATAATGTACTGCGCTGATCACGTACTGCGCTGATAATGTACTGCGCTGATAACGTACTGCGCTGATAACGTACTGCGCTGATAATGTACTGCGCTGATAATGTACTGCGCTGATCACGTACTGCGCTGATCACGTACTGCGCTGATAATGTACTGCGCTGATAACGTACTGCGCTGATAACGTACTGCGCTGATAACGTACTGCGCTGATAACGTACTGCGCTGATAACGTACTGCGCTGATAACGTGCTGCGCTGATAACGTACTGCGCTGATAACGTGCTGCGCTGATCACGTACTGCGCTGATAACGTACTGCACTGATAACGTACTGCGCTGATAACGTACTGCGCTAATAACGTACTGCGCTGATAACGTACTGCGCTGATAACGTACTGCGCTGATAACGTACTGCGCTGATAACGTACTGCACTGATAATGTACTGCGCTGATCACGTACTGCGCTGATAATGTACTGCGCTGATAACGTACTGCGCTGATAACGTACTGCGCTGATAACGTACTGCGCAGATAATGTACTGCGCTGATAACGTACTGCGCTGATAACGTACTGCGCTGATAATGTACTGCGCTGATCACGTACTGCGCTGATAACGTACTGCACTGATAATGTACTGCACTGATAACGTACTGCGCTGATCACGTACTGCACTGATAACGTGCTGCGCTGATCACGTACTGCGCTGATAACGTACTGCGCTGATGACGCACTGCGCTGATAATGTACTGCGCTGATAATGTACTGCGCTGATAACGTACTGCGCTGATGACGTACTGCGCTGATAACGTACTGCGCTGATGACGTACTGCGCTGATAATGTACTGAGCTGATAACGTACTGCGCTGATAACGTACTGCGCTGATGATGTACTGCGCTGATAACGTGCTGCGCTGATCACGTACTGCACTGATAACGTACTGCGCTGATAATGTACTGCACTGATCACGTACTGCACTGATGATGTACTGCGCTGATAACGTGCTGCGCTGATCACGTACTGCGCTGATGATGTACTGCGCTGATAATGTACTGAGCTGATAACGTACTGCGCTGATGACGTACTGCGCTGATAATGTACTGCGCTGATAATGTACTGCGCTGATAATGTACTGCGCTGATCACGTACTGCGCTGATAACATACTGCGCTGATAACGTACTGCGCTGATGACGTACTGCACTGATAACGTACTGCGCTGATAACGTACTGCGCTGATAACGTGCTGCACTGATAACGTGCTGCGCTGATCACGTACTGCGCTGATAACGTACTGCGCTGATCACGTACTGCGCTGATAATGTACTGCGCTGATAACGTGCTGCACTGATAACGTGCTGCGCTGATAACGTACTGCGCTGATAACGTGCTGCACTGATAACGTGCTGCGCTGATCACGTACTGCGCTGATAACGTGCTGCTCTGATAGCGTACTGCGCTGATAACGTGCTGCGCTGATCACGTACTGCACTGATAACGTACTGCGCTGATAATGTACTGCACTGATCACGTACTGCGCTGATAACGTGCTGCGCTGATAACATACTGCGCTGATAACGTGCTGCGCTGATAACGTACTGCGCTGATAATGTACTGCACTGATCACGTACTGCGCTGATAACGTACTGCGCTGATTACGTGCTGCACTGATGATGTACTGTGCTGATAACGTACTGCGCTGATAACGTACTGCGCTGATGACGTACTGCGCTGATAATGTACTGCGCTGATAACGTGCTGCGCTGATAACGTACTGCACTGATAACGTACTGCACTGATGATGTACTGCACTGATAACGTACTGCACTGATGATGTACTGCGCTGATAACGTGCTGCGCTGATAACGTACTGCGCTGATAACGTACTGCGCTGATAACGTACTGCGCTGATGACGTACTGCGCTGATAATGTACTGCGCTGATAATGTACTGCGCTGATAACGTACTGCACTGATCACGTACTGCACTGATAACGTACTGCGCTGATAACGTGCTGCACTGATGATGTACTGCGCTGATAACGTGCTGCGCTGATAACGTACTGCGCTGATAACGTACTGCGCTGATGACGTACTGCGCTGATAATGTACTGAGCTGATAACGTGCTGCGCTGATAACGTACTGCGCTGATAACGTACTGCACTGATAACGTACTGCGCTGATGACGTACTGCGCTGATAATGTACTGCGCTGATAATGTACTGCGCTGATAACGTACTGCACTGATCACGTACTGCACTGATAACGTACTGCGCTGATAACGTGCTGCACTGATGATGTACTGCGCTGATAACGTGCTGCGCTGATAACGTACTGCGCTGATAACGTACTGCGCTGATGACGTACTGCGCTGATAATGTACTGCGCTGATAACGTGCTGCGCTGATAACGTACTGCGCTGATGACGTACTGCGCTGATGACGTACTGCGCTGATAACGTACTGCGCTGATAACGTACTGCGCTGATAATGTACTGCGCTGATAATGTACTGCGCTGATAACGTACTGCGCTGATCACGTACTGCACTGATAACGTACTGCGCTGATAACGTGCTGCTCTGATAACGTACTGCGCTGATAACGTGCTGCTCTGATAACGTACTGCGCTGATAACGTGCTGCTCTGATAGCGTACTGCGCTGATGACGTACTGCGCTGATAACGTACTGCACTGATAACGTACTGCGCTGATGACGTACTGCACTGATAACGTACTGCACTGATGATGTACTGCGCTGATAACGTGCTGCGCTGATCACGTACTGCACTGATAACGTACTGCGCTGATGATGTACTGCGCTGATAATGTACTGAGCTGATAACGTACTGCGCTGATGACGTACTGCGCTGATGACGTACTGCGCTGATAATGTACTGCGCTGATAACGTACTGCGCTGATAATGTACTGCCCTGATAACGTACTGCGCTGATCACGTACTGCACTGATAACGTACTGCGCTGATAATGTACTGCACTGATCACGTACTGCGCTGATAACGTGCTGCGCTGATAACGTACTGCGCTGATAACGTGCTGCGCTGATAACGTACTGCGCTGATAATGTACTGCACTGATCACGTACTGCGCTGATAACGTACTGCGCTGATAACGTGCTGCACTGATGATGTACTGTGCTGATAACGTACTGCGCTGATAACGTACTGCGCTGATGACGTACTGCGCTGATAATGTACTGCGCTGATAACGTGCTGCGCTGATAACGTACTGCACTGATAACGTACTGCACTGATGATGTACTGCACTGATCACGTACTGCGCTGATGATGTACTGTGCTGATAACGTACTGCGCTGATAACGTACTGCGCTGATGACGTACTGCGCTGATAACGTACTGCGCTGATGACGTACTGCGCTGATGACGTACTGCGCTGATAACGTGCTGCGCTGATAATATACTGAGCTGATAACGTGCTGCGCTGATAACGTACTGCACTGATAACGTACTGCACTGATGATGTACTGCGCTGATAACGTACTGCGCTGATAACGTACTGCGCTGATGACGTACTGCGCTGATAATGTACTGCGCTGATAATGTACTGCGCTGATAACGTACTGCGCTGATCACGTACTGCACTGATAACGTACTGCGCTGATGATGTACTGCACTGATAACGTACTGCGCTGATAACGTGCTGCACTGATGATGTACTGTGCTGATAACGTACTGCGCTGATAACGTACTGCGCTGATGACGTACTGCGCTGATAATGTACTGCGCTGATGATGTACTGCGCTGATAATGTACTGCACTGATAACGTACTGCACTGATGATGTACTGAGCTGATAACGTGCTGCGCTGATAACGTACTGCACTGATAACGTACTGCACTGATGATGTACTGCGCTGATAACGTGCTGCGCTGATAACGTACTGCGCTGATAACGTACTGCGCTGATAACGTGCTGCGCTGATAACGTACTGCGCTGATGACGTACTGCGCTGATAATGTACTGCGCTGATAATGTACTGCGCTGATCACGTACTGCACTGATAACGTACTGCGCTGATGACGTACTGCACTGATAACGTACTGCACTGATGATGTACTGCGCTGATAACGTGCTGCGCTGATCACGTACTGCACTGATAACGTGCTGCGCTGATAATGTACTGCACTGATCACGTACTGCGCTGATAACGTGCTGCGCTGATAACGTACTGCGCTGATAACGTGCTGCGCTGATAACGTACTGCGCTGATAACGTACTGCGCTGATAATGTACTGCACTGATCACGTACTGCGCTGATAACGTACTGCGCTGATAACGTGCTGCACTGATGATGTACTGTGCTGATAACGTACTGCGCTGATAACGTGCTGCACTGATGATGTACTGTGCTGATAACGTACTGCGCTGATAATGTACTGCACTGATCACGTACTGCGCTGATAACGTGCTGCGCTGATAACGTACTGCGCTGATAACGTGCTGCGCTAATAAAGTACTGCACTGATCACGTACTGTGCTGATAACGTACTGCGCTGATAACGTGCTGCACTGATGATGTACTGCGCTGATAACGTACTGCGCTGATAACGTACTGCGCTGATAACGTACTGCGCTGATAACGTGCTGCACTGATGATGTACTGCGCTGATAATGTACTGAGCAGATATAGACCAACAACGGATCTGATTTAGGGCAAGGTAATTAGTATAAAAATGGTTTGATTTTTTGGGGTTAATCAGGATTTTCAGGAGAGGGGCTGCATTTAGGCCATTTTCTGATGATGTACTGCGCTGATCACGTACTGCACTGATAACGTGCTGCGCTGATAATGTACTGCACTGATCACGTACTGCGCTGATCATGTACTGCGCTGATAACGTACTGCGCTGATAACGTGCTGCGCTGATAACGTACTGCGCTGATAATGTACTGCACTGATCACGTACTGCGCTGATAACGTACTGCGCTGATAATGTACTGCGCTGATAACGTGCTGCACTGATGATGTACTGTGCTGATAACGTACTGCGCTGATAACGTGCTGCACTGATGATGTACTGTGCTGATAACGTACTGCGCTGATAATGTACTGCACTGATCACGTACTGCGCTGATAACGTGCTGCGCTGATAACGTACTGCGCTGATAACGTGCTGCGCTAATAAAGTACTGCACTGATCACGTACTGCGCTGATAACGTACTGCGCTGATAACGTGCTGCACTGATGATGTACTGTGCTGATAACGTACTGCGCTGATAACGTGCTGCACTGATGATGTACTGCGCTGATAACGTACTGCGCTGATAACGTACTGCACTGATGATGTACTGTGCTGATAACGTACTGCGCTGATAACGTACTGCGCTGATAACGTACTGCGCTGATAACGTGCTGCACTGATGATGTACTGCGCTGATAACGTGCTGCACTGATGATGTACTGTGCTGATAACGTACTGCGCTGATAACGTACTGCGCTGATAACGTACTGCGCTGATAACGTGCTGCACTGATGATGTACTGCGCTGATAATGTACTGAGCTGATAACGTGCTGCACTGATGATGTACTGTGCTGATCACGTACTGCGCTGGTAACGTACTGCGCTGATAACGTACTGCGCTGATAACGTGCTGCACTGATGATGTACTGCGCTGATAACGTACTGCGCTGATAACGTACTGCACTGATGATGTACTGCGCTGATAACGTACTGCGCTGATAACGTACTGCACTGATGATGTACTGTGCTGATAACGTACTGCGCTGATAACGTGCTGCACTGATGATGTACTGCGCTGATAATGTACTGAGCAGATATAGACCAACAACGGATCTGATTTAGGGCAAGGTAATTAGTATAAAAATGGTTTGATTTTTTGGGGTTAATCAGGATTTTCAGGAGAGGGGCTGCATTTAGGCCATTTTCTACACCGAAAACATGTGTAGAAAATGATGGATGAGACAGGCCTGTCGGACCCTCCACTTCCCCACCCAGGTCACACCAACTTTTAGACCTGGCGTGAGCGGGGCGAAGTCACAGATTGTGGCGTAAAGGACCTTTGGGCGGCAATCTGCGCCAGAAGTACGCCTAATATAGGTTTAATAAATGACCCCCATAGTGTATGCACACACATATATACTATACATATAATGTATACATCCTGTACCTATACACACACATTTACACCTCCAGGGGGAGCTGAGCGCTAGAGGTAGAACTTCAGGAGCAAAGCTAGAAGATGGAGGGGGAAGTAGAGATCACAGTGCTCCTCATAGCGCCCTCTAGAGTCCAGTCTTGTCAATGTCTTCTCTTTAAGACTTGCATCTCCATTAGAGGTGGCAAGCGGTTCTGTCAGGGGCCCCTTGTTCTTCCCTATTGGTGGAGGCTTCTTCTTTGTCTCTATTGGTGGAGGCCCCTGTTTCCCTTCATATTGGTGGAGGCTCCTACTTTACCTCTATTGGTTGAGGCCCCTACTTCCTCCCTATTCCTGGAGGATCCTACTTTACCTCTATTGGTTGAGGCCCCTATTTCCTCCCTATTCCTGGAGGATCCTACTTTACCTCTATTGGTGGAGGCCCCTACTTCCTGCCTTTTGGTGGAGGCTTCTACTTTGTCTCTATTGGTGGAGGCCCCTGTTTCCTTCATATTGTTGGAGACCCTTTTTCTTCCCTATTGGTGAAGGCCCCTACTTCCTCCCTATTGGTGAAGGCCCCTACTTCCTCCCTGTTGGTGGAGGCCCCTACTTCCTCCCTGTTGGTGGAGGCTCCTACTTTATCTCTATTGGTGGAGGCCCCTACTTCCTCCCGATTGGTGGAGGCCCCTGCTTCTTTCCTATTGGTGGAGGCTCCTACTTTACCTCTATTGGTGGATGCTCCTACTTTACCTCTATTGGTGGAGGCCCCTACTTCCTTCATATTGGTGGAGTCTCCTACTTTACCTCTATTGATTAAGGTGGAGGATCTATTGACTATTGGTGGAGGATCCTACTTTATCTCTATTGGTGGAGTCCCCTGCTTCCTCCCTATTGGTGGAGGACCCTACTTCTTCCTATTGGTGGAGGCCTCTGCGTCTTCCCTACTGGTGGAGGCCCCTACTTCCTTCATATTGGTGGAGGCTCCTACTTTACCTCTATTGGTGGAGGCCCCTACTTCCTCCCTATTGGTGGAGGCCCCTGCTTCCTCCCTATTGGTGGAGACCTCTGCGTCCTCCCTACTGATGGAAGCTTGTACTTTATCTCTATTTGTGGAGGTCTCTGCGTCCTCCCTACTGGTGGAGACCTGTACTTTATCTCTGTTGGTGGAGGCCTCTGCGTCCTCCCTACTGATGGAAGCTTGTACTTTATCTCTATTTGTGGAGGTCTCTGCGTCCTCCCTACTGGTGGAGGCCTGTACTTTATCTCTGTTGGTGGAGGCTTCTACTTCCTCCCCAGTGTTGAAAGATGCCTGGTGTCAGCCCCTAGTGCACTCCTTTAATCTGGCCCTGGAGGGCATCATTGCAGTACTCTGTGGTGGCACCAAGGAGGCATCATCGCTGCTTGGGGGCAGTATTACAGTGCACAATGCAGGGGGATCCTTATTGTCTGCTATTACATAGTGGGGGCAAAAAGAAGAGTCACAAAATGGATGTGGATCCGCTGTGCCACGCGAACAGATTTGGATTGGGACCACCCCTGAGGGCATTATCTGAGTAGCCTCCTTACTATACACCCTTTCAATCTTATACAGGGATCTGGACTTGATACAAGGGAAATACGTTCCGCTACCTCTTGGAGTAGTCTCTGCTGCTGACCCATCAGGGTGAAGACAGCGGTGCAGAGCACCAAGGGAGCAGGCAAAACCATAGGCAGAGACAGAGGTCCGGGCAGGCAGAGTTCAGAAGGGCGATCAGGCAGAGATCAGGTCAGACAGAGAAGGGTCCAATCTGAGAAACAGGCAGATGCCAATTATTGATGCCATCCCACATATGTAGGGCATGTAAATACACCTGGCCTATGTACAGTATGTGGGGTGGAATCAGTAACTGGCATCACTTAGTGTATCACCAATGTACCACTATGTATCACTAATGTATCACTAATGTGTCACCAATGTATCACTATGTATCACTATATATCACTAATGTATCACTGTGTATAACTAATGTACCACTATGTATCACTAATGTATCACCAATGTATCAATATGTGTCACTATGTACCACTATGTATAACTAATGTATCACTATGTATAACTAATGTACCACTATGTATCACTAATGTATCACTAATGTATCACTAATGTATCACTAATGTATCACCAATGTATCACTATATATCACTAATGTATCACTATGTATCACTAATGTATCACTAATGTGTCACCAATGTATCACTAATGTATCACCAATGTACCACTATGTATCACTAATGTATCACTAATGTATCACTAATGTATCACTAATGTATCACTATATATCACTAATGTATCACTATGTATCACTAATGTATCACTAATGTGTCACCAATGTATCACTAATGTATCACCAATGTACCACTATGTATCACCAATGTATCACTAATGTATCACCAATGTATCACTAATGTATCACTAATGTGTCACCAATGTATCACTAATGTATCACCAATGTACCACTATGTATCACTAATGTATCACTAATGTATCACTAATGTATCACCAATGTATCACTATGTATCACTAATGTATCACTAATGTATCACTATGTATCACCAATGTATCACTAATGTATCACTAATGTATCACTATGTATCACCAATGTATCACTATGTGTCACCAATGTATCACTAATGTATCACTAATGTATCACCAATGTATCACTATGTATCACTATATATCACTAATGTATCACTGTGTATAACTAATGTACCACTATGTATAACTAATGTATCACTATGTATCACCAATATACCACCAATGTACCACTATGTATCACTAATGTGTCACCAATGTATCACTATGTATCACTAATGTATCAATATGTGTCACTATGTACCACTATGTATAACTAATGTATCACTATGTATCACTATGTATCACTATGTATCACTATGTATAACTAATGTATCACTATGTGTCACCAATGTATCACTATGTATAACTAATGTATCACTATGTATTACTATGTATAACTAATGTATCACTATGTATAACTAATGTATCACTGTGTATAACTAATGTATCACTATGTATCACTAATGTATCACTATGTATCACTATGTATCACCAATGTATCACTATGTATCACTAATGTATCACTATGTATAACTAATGTATGAAGAATGGCCGAGTTTGCAATATGAACGTCTCGCCATAGTCCTTATTTGTATTCCCAGTTCTGGACTGTCAGAAACTCCTGCACATTTCCTGCCACTAGGTGGCTCTGAATGGAAGTGTCTCCCCCTCTCTATGGTTTACTGATGCACTTCCCTTTTGCAGCCCCCCCCCCATGTGGCCGAGCTTGGTATTACAAGTAAAACAAATGAACCCAAAATGTGGAATTTCCACAAACTGAGGAGCGTTGAGTTCTATGGAGAAAACCTTCTCGATCTGTCACTTCCCATCGGCTTGTTTAGAAGCAGAATTTAGTAGAGGCGCTTATGGAGTTTTTATAGGCTGACATGAAAAGAGGGCAAATAAGGTTACTGCCTGCAAACTCTGAGAGGAGCTGTTTGGCGAATGACTGTTTGGTTCAGGAATGAGAACATTCTCAGTCTGCAGTCGGAGGAAAGCTGCTATTATGTCTGTGTAATGAGGCTTTCTGTATTAAACGAAAATTACCATCTGTCTCGGATATAATCAGCAAGGCGACCGGCATGCAGAGGGTTAACCACTCCACGGGGACTAAGCCAAACCTATCCGTAAACGTGGGACTGTTTTAGGACTTTTTTTATTTTTTTATAGTTTAGAGGGAAATAATCTCAGCGGCTTTTATTTGGATGCGGCACGGAATCTGATCATTGGCGCACGTGTATTTTACGCCATCAGGACGCGGCTACAGAGGAGCTTCTGTCCTGCCGCACCGAACCGTCCGGCTGCGGACTCAAACCGCACCCTAATAGAAATCAGCTCTGAATGCACTGGACCTTAGACACGGCAACCAGATGAGCTGCAGTATAAAGCATGAGGGAGAGAATCTGTGCGATCCCGCGATGATAGAGGACGGTAGATATCAGAGTCCCATGAGTGGACATCCGTGGGACCTTGCAGCTATGGTGGGACTCTGACAACCTTCCTATTCAATGCAATAATGAGATATTTGGATCGCAAGTCAGGATCTAGAAATTTTGGCCAGAGCCACCTTTAATTTCTGCCGTATTTATTTAAAAATATGAACGTCCCTTTAAATCTGTGTTATTATAGGGGGTCAGCAGATTGGGGATCTCGGAGACATTTAGCCCCCATCCTCCTGACCAATCTGCCACATCCTGCATTTTCACATTACGCCCCTAGGTGTCACTGTTCTAATAACTCGTATCTTCATGGTACCCCTATGTCTCAGGAAAAGGGAGGCCTCATTTGGAGGCTGGAGGGTTATCCGGGTGCCGTGATAGGGGTTCAGGTGACGCCTGGATCCGAAAGATGACATTGAAGCCAATATATTTTTGCTGAGGAGCCACCGCCTGCCCCTGTATACATATAAATGGGCCATAATTGGTTAATATAAGGCCCTTCTTTATATCTATATATATATATTTCAAGCGGAGCGACAACCCCGCGACCTGAAGTGCAGCGACTGCCAATGATTCCCGTCCCTCCCCTGGGGATCACCCAGCCAGAATTTCATTCCAAACCATCCCAGCTTATTAAACCTTGATTTTCCTGACTACGGAGCAGAAATGTTTAAGTCCATTTACGCCTCTCTCCTCCGAATGCTTCTGTGCATTGAGAGTTCTCTAAAGTGGGGAGGATATTGGAGGGAGAAGCCCTGCGTGGGCAGAGTTGTGTAGGAGCGCCTGTCACTCTGCGTCCTTTACACCATGACTAGAGGTGGGTGACTACTAGACGCTAATCGCATCCACATCACACGAGATTCTGCTAAATGACCCCAAAACAAGCCCCTTCTAATGCCTAGGAATCCATGTGCGTGCGTTACTATATAGTGACCACTAGGGGGAGCCTTAGGGAATCAGCTCCATCTTCCTCCTGGATGTGTTTCTTCATAACAGCACTCCGTTTGGTCAGGTGTGGAATTGCAAGTAAAATTTAAATTGCCAAATTCGGCAAGACATTTTCTAAGTGGTAAACATAGGGGCAGATTTAGGAATCCTGTCGACCATGTACTAGATGTACTAACGTTATCACAGGGGCTCAGGAAGGATGATAATTCTAGTGCAAGGTAAAATACACTTCTGTCTAATTTTACACCACCTATTGATTGACTTACATTGGAAACAACATTTTCTGGCAAAATTTCGCACAAATTGTCACGTCGTAGGTGATGTCCCCTCCCCCGCTCAGCCCTACTCGCTCCTCCATAGAAGAGCAGTTGACTGTTCTTTTTCACGCATTTGCTAGAACTCGATGCAACATTTTGTGCCTGAAATTGCACCAAATTTTGGTGCATTTTCTGCCACATTCAAGTAATACGAGCCACAGGATTCATGTATGTTGTGTAGACAGTAGACGTGGTCCTTGGTGTCTTTATGGATCTGACATCTTGGATTATGACCCTCATTTCCTCTAAGATAAGCGGCACCACGTCTTTTTGGTAGCCGCTTATCTCTTTCAAGCTATAGAAAGTTCTGCATAGTTGATACAATGTACAGTCATGTGAAAAAATTAGGACACCCTTTGAAAGCATGTGGTTTTTTGTAACATTTTTAATAAAAGGTTATTTCATCTCCGTTTCAACAATACAGAGAGATTAAAGTAATCCAACTAAACAAAGAAAACTGAAGAAAAGTCTTTTCAAGATCTTCTGTAAATGTCATTCTACAAAAATGCCTATTCTAACTGAGGAAAAAGATAGGACACCCTCACATGTATTCCCTCTTAAATTGGCTCAGATCTCACACAGGTATATCACACCAGGTGCACATAATTAGTAGATCGTTACTCTGCATGTTGAATGAGGCTTGCCCTATTTAAACCTCAGACATTTAGTTTGGTGTGCTCCTGACTGTTGAAGTGAGAGTGAGCACCATGGTGAGAGCAAAAGAGCTGTCAGAGGACTTCAGAAAAAAGATTGTAGCAGCCTATGAGTCTGGGAAGGGATTTAAAAAGATCTCAAAAGATTTTGAAATCAGCCATTCCACTGTCCGGAAGATAGTCTACAAGTGGAGGGCTTTCAAAACAACTGCCAACATGCCCAGGACTGGTCGCCCCAGCAAGTTCACCCCAAGAGCAGACCGCAAGATGCTAAAAGAGGTCTCCAAAAAACCCTAAAGTGTAATCTCGAGAACTACAGCAGGCTCTGGCTACTGTTGATGTAGAAGTACATGCCTCTACAATCAGAAAGAGACTGTACAAGTTTAACTTGCATGGGAGGTGTGCAAGGAGGAAACCTTTGCTTTCCAAGAGAAACATCGAGGCCAGACTGACATTTGCCAGAGATAAAGTTGACAAAGACCAGGACTTCTGGAATAATGTTCTTTGGACAGATGAGTCCAAAATTGAATTATTTGGACACAACAGCAGAGGACATGTTTGGCGTAAACCAAACACAGCATTCCAAGAAAAGAACCTCATACCAACTGTGAAGCATGGAGGTGGAAGTGTCATGGTTTGGGGCTGCTTTGCTGCAGCAGGACCTGGTCAGCTCACCATCATAGAATCCACGATGAATTCTACTGTGTATCAGAAGGTGCTTGAAGAACATGTGAGACCATCAGTTAGAAAATTAAAGCTGAAGCGGAACTGGACCATGCAACATGACAATGACCCAAAACATACTAGTAAATCAACCAAAGATTGGCTGAAAAAGAAGAAATGGAGAGTCCTGGAATGGCCAAGTCAAAGTCCAGATTTGAATCCCATTGAGATGCTGTGGGGTGACTTGAAAAGGGCTGTACGTGCAAGAAACCCCTCAAACATCTCACAGCTGAAAAAGTTCTGCATTGAGGAGTGGGGTAAAATTTCCTCAGACCGATGTCGAAGACTGGTAGATGGCTACAAGAACCGTCTCACTGCAGTTATTTCAGCCAAAGGAGGTAACACTCGCTATTAGGGGCAAGGGTGTCCTATCTTTTTCCTCAGTTAGAATAGGCATTTTTGTAGAATGACATTTACAGAAGATCTTGAAAAGACTTTTCTTCAGTTTTCTTTGTTTAGTCGGATTACTTTAATCTCTCTGTATTGTTGAAACGGAGATGAAATAACCTTTTATTAAAAATGTTACAAAAAACCACATGCTTTCAAAGGGTGTCCTAATTTTTTCACATGACTGTATCATTACAGCCCCAAATTTCACCCCCTCCCAAGTACCCGGGACCAGCGGTACAGCGTCCTGATTGGTTCGCTGAAGATGGAAAGGTACAAGAAGCCAGCGATGGGTCCCTGTCTGACTGGTAATGGGTGACACGTTGTGTTCTTCCGCACAGTTTTTCACGCTTTTCCTCGCAGTCACTCACGGCTCATATTTCGCTTCTCGCCTCCGTGTTCCTTTCATCTGCTCTTTAATGAAATCCCCATTTCCCCGATTCATTTGCATCAGTCAGTTAGGAAACAAATCTTTTGCATGTGAAGCTATACAGAGCGGGGGCGCGGCGCACACATTTTCTCTGCTTTGACAGATGCTTGACGCGACCTTCCAGGGGTTGTTAATCAAAAAACATGACGTTCTACAAGTGCAGAATGGGGGACGCCTGTGCATTAATAACAGCAGGCCTAAAGGCCAGGAGAATACCACTGCGCTGCGCAGGTGCCGGGTGACCCATAATATATGGACCCTCCTCCAGATCTAGACAGACAGACAGACAGAGAGAGAGAGAGAGAGAGATAGATAGATAGATAGATAGATAAGTGGGTAGGTAGATAGATATGAGATAGATAGATATGAGATAGGTAGATATAAGATAGATAGATGATAGATAGCACTCTAGAGTAGTCCTTCTCTCTCTCTCTCTCTGGCACTTGTGGCTATAGGTGTCCACTAGTGTAATACAGGCTTTTGCATGTGCCTGTCCTGAACTGTGATGGGTGTCTCACCTTGTTATCCCCTCACCTGCAGCGGAGTCTGTGTAGCTGGAGTGCTCATCACTCTGCTGACTTAGTACTCTGTAGCTTGCAGATGCTCTGAAGCAGTGGTCCTCACAACCTCTCTGTATCTTAAGTCCGAGGCCCATGGGCTGGGAGCAGATGGACAAGATCCCTCACTCCATGCTTGCTAAGCTAGATCACCCTAGAACTCTCTAGAGCTCCCCCTCCTGGAAAGAGTAAGGGCTAGCCCACTCCTAGCAAGAAGGGGAGGAACAGGATTTAAAGTTCCATGCCTTATGCCAGCCATACCTTATCATTCCTGAAGCATACGGCAGATATATACAGTACCCCAGTATCTCCAATTGTAAATAGTTTTGTATTGTTATGTATTTTGTGTTTTGGCTGTGCCTACTAGCAAGAGGAGGAGTGGAGGGCAAAGGTTGTCAGGAACAGGGCTAACCACTCTAATCCTCCCCTCTTGGTAGGAGTGGGCTGGTCCTGCTTCCTGCCAGGAGGAGGAGTTCCTGTCTAGCTAGAGAGAGGAGAGGAAGCACACCGCAGAGCTCCTGCTCCTGGGAACTATATAAGATTCTACATAGAGACCAAAACATTCAGCTTCAAGAGAGCACCTGAGAGACAAGACAAGAATGATCAGCAAAATACAGTTTTACAGACACTGCTGCAAGGTGAGGGACTACAGCTCAGACACCCATCACCTGAAGCATCACTAAGCCAGACAAAGCTCAAGTCTGAACCTTACAGTGGACGCCTATACCTACGAGTGCCAAAATACAGTCATCCGACCTGCCACACCATACCTCCGCGACTGGTGCCAGAAACTGCTGGATGTACCACAAGTTATATTCTGCGCTGAGTAAAAACAGTCTGTGATACGTCTACTTCTGCCCTGATTCTTCAAAAAACATTTCCACTGCACCGATCCCCAGGGAGCAACAGGCAGAGGGAGTACACCACATCTCATCAGGGCCACTACCACTCCCATCCTCTGCACCGGCTCTATAGGGGGCTTGCTGCAGATACATAACACATAATATTACATTAGTACTAAATATCTGAGGTATTGTAGATCGATATTAGATGGATAGATTGATATATAGATAGATAGATATTAGATGGATAGATAGATAATGAGGTCGATAGATAGATAGATATTAAATAGATAGATAGATATTAGATGGATAGATAGATAGATAGATAGATAGATAATGAGAGATAGATAGATAATGAGACAGATAGATAGATAGATATTAAATAGATAGATAGATATTAGATGGATAGATAGATAGATAGATAGATAGATAGATAATGAGGTCGATAGATAGATAGATAGATAGATAGATAGATATTAGATAGCTAGATAGATAGATATTAGATAGATAGATAGATAGATAGATAGATAGATATTAGATGGATAGATAGATATTAGATGGATAGATAGATAGATATTAGATGGATAGATAGATAATGAGGTCGATAGATAGATAGATAGATAGATATTAGATAGATAGATAGATATTAGATGGATAGATATTAGATAGATAGATAGATAGATAGATATTAGATGGATAGATAGATATTAGATGGATAGATAGATAGATATTAGATGGATGGATAGATATTAGATGGATAGATAGATAATGAGGTCGATAGATAGATAGATAGATATTAGATAGATAGATAGATATTAGATGGATAGATATTAGATAGATAGATAGATAGATAGATAGATAGATAGATAGAATGCAGCTCTCCGCCCCTATAGTGATCCGTGGTGTCTGTGATCCCACCTACTGTACATGGATGGAGACATGCTCTGCATTATTATACGCCCGCCAGTCCATGCGCTGCTCCCCACGGCTTTAGGACCAGCTGTCACTAATTGCGACATTGAAGTCCCCGTGTGACCTTGACAGTGAAAACTCATCGACGCTTCAGATCTCTCGCGGAAGTTTTGAAGCTCAGGAACAGATGCTAATAGATCCACGGGACTGGAAATAGCTAGAGATGAGAGAATTTCATATTTTGAAATTCGTTCACGCTTCGTTTGGTGGTAAAAGCAGAATCGCGTTATGGATTCCGTTACCACGGACCATAACGCAATTCTATGACGGAATGTATAACGGAATGCCTTTAGAGGCGTTCCGTTATTCATTCCATCATAATAGACGTCTATTAAGTTTCGATTATGCAGGGGAGTCCTCTAGTTTAGTAAACCCCTGGTCATCCATCCTATATAAGGGAATTCCGAGTAAAATGGGGTGGGGGGGGATAATGGTTTGCTGCTGGGTCCTTATTATGTAGGACCAACCTCATTGCCGGATTCCATGGTACAATCAGATTGTTAAAACAAGCAGGTGGAAGAAACTGGTGAGGAGCTCAGGTAGGGACCCCATGACCCTGGAAGACCATTTTGTGCTTGATGCTTCACCATGATTAATCCTAAGAATATTTAGAATTAGATATGCCTCATCTCAATCTTGACCTATTCTCGAAGCAATGAACCGGTTATCTACTGCAAACCTGCGCTAGGTCAAGAGGAACCATAGATCAGTGGGCCACCTACCGTGGCAGAGGAGAAACCTCACTGATAAAACCAGGCCTGCATATTCAGTGCGATTTCCATGGCTTGGAGGGGTGAAGGACCTGCAGTGACAACATGGTCACATTACCACCAGGTCCTTCACCCAGAGAGAAGTTCAGTGATATTTGGAGACTGAAGTCTGTAGAGGGAGTAACAGTTCTCCGGACAGTTCCTGCATCACCTGTGGAGGAAGGGATGGGAAGGATCACCATGTTGTTGTCAATAGGGAGAGGTGGAAAGGTGCTGCTACCGCTGGTGGTGGAAAACGGTGTGAAAAGGGGCAATGCTTTTGTCAGTGGATGAGGACATGGGGGAAGGCTGCTACCGGTGGTGGACTGATGAAACAGAGGAAAAACTGCAAGAAGGAGAGGGGTGGAAAGGGGGACAATGCTGCTGTCAGTGGAGAAAGGTGAGGAGGACAATGCTGCTTCCAGAGTGTAAGGGGTTATGAGGGAAACAAATCTACTGCCAAGGAAGAGAGATGGAAAGGAAGACGATACGGCTTTCAGCTAACGAGGTGTGAAAAAGGGGAGATGCCGTTACCAGTGGGGGATGGTGGACAGGGAGAACAAAGTGGGTGAGATGTGGGAAGGAAGACCATGCTGCTCCATTGGTGCTGCACTATTGCATTTGTTTGGAGCTGCTGGGGAGGTATTTGGTGCTGCACCGTGGAATGTAGCACTGCTGGGGAAGCATTTAATGCTGCACTCTGGTATGTAGCACAGTGCAGACCAAATACCCCCCCAGCAGTGCTACATATCACAGTGCAGCCTCAAATACCTCCCCAGCAGTGCTACATAACACAGTGCAGCACCAAATACCTCCCCGGCAGTGCTACATACCACAGTGCAGCACCAAATACCTCCCCGGCAGTGCTACATACCACAGTGCAACACTAAATACCTCCCTGCAGTGCTACATACCACAGTGCACCACTAAATACCTCCCCTGCAGTGCCACATACCACAGGGAGGTATTTGGTGCTGCACGGTGGTATGTAGCACTGCTGGGGAGGTATTTAGTGTTGCACTGTGGTATGTAGCACTGCCGGGGAGGTATTTGGTGCTGCACTGTGGTATGTAGCACTGCCGGGGAGGTATTTGGTGCTGCACTGTGTTATGTAGCACTGCTGGGGAGGTATTTGAGGCTGCACTGTGATATGTAGCACTGCTGGGGGGGTATTTGGTCTGCACTGTGCTACATACCAGAGTGCAGCATTAAATGCTTCCCCAGCAGTGCTACATACCACAGTGCACCACTAAATACCTCCCCTGCAGTGCCACATACCACAGGGAGGTATTTGGTGCTGCACTGTGGTATGTAGCACTGCTGGGGAGGTATTTGGTGCTGCACTGTGGTATGTAGCACTGCTGGGGAGGTATTTGGTGCTGCACTGTGGTATGTAGCACTGCAGGGGGGGTATTTGGTGCTGCACTGTGGTATGTAGCACTACAGGGGAGTTATTTGGTGCTGCATTGTGGTATGTAGCACTGCAGGGAGGAATTTGGTGCTGCACTGTGGTATGTAGCACTGCAGGGGAGTAATTTGGTGCTGCACTGTGGTATGTAGCACTGCAGGGAGGTATTTGGTGCTGCACTGTGGTATGTAGCACTGCTGGGGAGGTATTTGGTGCTACACTGTGGTATGTAGCACTGCCGGGGAGGTATTTGGTGCTGCACTGTGGTATGTAGCGCTGCCGGGGAGGTATTTGGTGCTGCACTGTGGTATGTAGCACTGCAGGGGAGGTATTTGGTGCTGCACTGTGGTATGTAGCACTGCTGGGGAGCTATTTGGTGCTGCACTGTGGTATGTAGCACTGCTGGGGAGCTATTTGGTGCTGCACTGTGGTATGTAGCACTGCAGGGGAGGTATTTGGTGCTGCACTGTGGTATGTAGCACTGCAGGGGAGGTATTTGGTGCTGCACTGTGGTATGTAGCACTGCTGGGGAGGTATTTGGTGCTGCACTGTGGTATGTAGCACTGCTGGGGAGGTATTTGGTGCTGCACTGTGGTATGTAGCACTGCCGGGGAGGTATTTGGTGCTGCACTGTGGTATGTAGCACTGCTGGGGGGTATTTGGTGCTGCACTGTGGTATGTAGCGCTGCCGGGGGGTATTTGGTGCTGCACTGTGGTATGTAGCACTGCTGGGGAGGTATTTGGTGCTGCACTGTAGTATGTAGCACTGCCGGGGAGGTATTTGGTGCTGCACTGTGGTATGTAGCACTGCTGGGGAGGTATTTGGTGCTGCACTGTGGTATGTAGCACTGCTGGGGAGGTATTTGGTGCTGCACTGTGGTATGTAGCACTGCTGGGGAGGTATTTGGTGCTGCACTGTGGTATGTAGCACTGCCGGGGAGGTATTTGGTGCTGCACTGTGGTATGTAGCGCTGCCGGGGAGGTATTTGGTGCTGCACTGTGGTATATAGCACTGCAGGGGAGTTATTTGGTGCTGCACTGTTCACTTTGGGATCTCTGTCCTAGAAATAGTTGTGGGTCCTAGTGTTTACACCGGTCTGACATTGGGGGCATGTTTTAGTGATATGCCACCAAGTGTTTGAGGTGAGACAACCCTAAATCCTAGCCCTGGAGAGACCTAAAGGTTGTCCAAGTCCCCCCAATCTTCTCATCTGTCTGACTCCAGCCTAATGAAGGATAAACACCAGGTGGCTTCTGCAGCCGTCTATAACGTGGGGTGGACTGGAACTAATGATGATGTCATGGTGGCCGGGGATGACTTCATCTTACATAACCTGGATAGGCTGGGAGTCAATCTGCTGACAGAGGTCCACCTGAGAGCCCCAATGGAGATCCATGAGGAGGGTTATGGTTTTCCCCTTTCGACAACCACTCAGCCCACCAACTGTAATGGGTGAAATGGCAGTTCTGCGGCGTCAGAAGGGTTAACCTCCCTTCCTCTGTGATTTACGTCTCCGCCTCACAGCAATCATAACGATATTATCATCTCTCGGCGAGCGGCAATCCAGATCAATCCTGACAAGTCGAGGCGATGATGTTTTATCAGGGGAGCAGTATTATAAAGAAGGGAATGTCTCCCGGAGGAGCCGCTACAAACACAACCTCCTAAAACGATCCTAGGTGCGAGTAAAACTGGGATTCCGCTCATGATGCGACGCTAGGCGACCTCCTTAAAAATGAAAATATGGCTTTCTTCTAAGAACAAGCTGGCTGTGCTGGAAGGCGAGCGCTAATTAGGCGATATCTCTCCGGGAACGAGCTGCCCAGGAGCAGAATAAATCCATATTTTTCCAGATGTTGTGCGTTGGGTCTGTGTGATCATCAGTGTAATATGTATCTACTAATCCAGGGGGGGGTGAGGATTTATGCAACCAAATCAATAATGCTATAACTCCACCCGGAATACGTAATCCTCCCATCAAAACTGTGCGGACCTTTAAATAGCTCCTCTAGTAGTCCCTATGGATTCCAGGTCACGAATAGAATGCAAGTGCTTCACTAAAGACTGACACTTAGCAGCTCTGCACAACTAAACGAATTGACATAAAATTTAAGAGTTATCCTACCCTGTAGGAGTCAAGGGGTCCTTAAAGGGAACCTGTCACACTGAGCTTGGAGTCCGGTCTGAAGGGGGCATGTCATAGAGCAGGAGGAGCTGAGCAGAATGATATATAGGTTTGTAGGAGAATATTCAGTAGAACGTGTCATTTATTGGCTGAAATCCCTGCATTGTGTGTGCTCAGGAGTCCAGTAGGTGTTGCCAATCACTGATAGGACCGCCTACTGGACTCCTAAGCATAGAAAGAACTGGGATGTTAACTCATCCATTTCTACTGAATCTTTTCCCATAAAACGATATATCAATCTGCTCAGCTCCTCCTGCTCTATACTATGGTTAGATTGTATCTTCTTGGTGACAGGTTCCCTTTAATTTCCTAACGTTGAAGTGAAGGGCCCAGGTTCATATCATCCATAGAGAAGATGAATGGAGCCAACCTACGATGGGGCCCTGTATCTACAGACCTGCTTCTATGGTGCATATACATTTGTATACAGAGTATATATGCCTCTCAAAATGGGTGGAGGGGGTATTTTTTGAAGTAGTCTACTAGTTGTACTGTCTCCTGTGGCCCCAGCCACATCGATATAGTCATGTATAGGAATGATACAGACAATCAAGGGTTCCTGATTGCCTCGGCCCTTTCAATCCAGCCCCAACTCCAGCATCTCTAAACGCAGGGATGTTCCAGCATGCTAATCAATGCAGTCTGAAAGTTTTCTACTCTTTAGACCCATGACAGCTCAGCTAGGCCACTGTGTTTTGGATTAGAAGACAGTAGGAGTCTATAGAGGTCGTGGAAAGTCTTTTTTCGAATAAAGAAATAACGGGGCTATTGGATGCGGCTTCACACCAAGTGCTATAACAGGAAAGGTTCCAGCTGTGAAGATGCGGCTATAGAAAAGAGGCGCAGAGATAGGACGGCTGGAAGGCAATGTATTACTGTGGAGGATGAAAAATGCCGAGGAGGCTTGGGTAGGCATTGTCAGTTTCATCTTCTATGAAAAGGATCGTGATGACTTCTAAAGTCTCAGAGCACTGAGGTTCACAGATGATCCTCTGACACCTGTTGAGGTTCTTGGGGCTTACAAAGAAGATTCTTGAGTAGAGTTGAGCGAACACCTGGATGTTCGGGTTCGAGAAGTTCGGCCGAACATCCCGGAAATGTTCGGGTTCGGGATCCGAACCCGATCCGAACTTCGTCCCGAACCCGAACCCCATTGAAGTCAATGGGGACCCGAACTTTTCGGCACTAAAAAGGCTGTAAAACAGCCCAGGAAAGAGCTAGAGGGCTGCAAAAGGCAGCAACATGTAGGTAAATCCCCTGCAAACAAATGTGGATAGGGAAATGAATTAAAATAAAAATTAAATAAATAAAAATTAACCAAAATCAATTGGAGAGAGGTTCCATAGCAGAGAATCTGGCTTCCCGTCACCCACCACTGGAACAGTCCATTCTCAGATATTTAGGCCCCGGCACCCAGGCAGAGGAGAGAGGTCCCGTAACAGAGAATCTGTCTTCATGTCAGCAGAGAATTAGTCTGCATGTCATAGCAGAGAATGAGGCTTCACGTCAGCCACCACTGCAACAGTCCATTGGCATATATTTAGGCCCAGCACCCAGGCAGAGGAGGGAGGTCCCGTAACAGAGAATCTGTCTTCATGTCAGCAGAGAATTAGTCTGCATGTCATAGCAGAGAATGAGGCTTCACGTCAGCCACCACTGGAACAGTCCATTCTCAGATATTTAGGCCCCGGCACCCAGGCAGAGGAGAGAGGTCCCGTAACAGAGAATCTGTCTTCATGTCAGCAGAGAATCAGTCTGCATGTCATAGCAGAGAATGAGGCTTCACGTCAGCCACCACTGCAACAGTCCATTGGCATATATTTAGGCCCAGCACACACACAGGCAGAGGAGAGAGGTCCCGTAACAGAGAATCTGTCTTCATGTCAGCAGAGAATCATTCTGCATGTCATAGCAGAGAATGAGGCTTCACGTCAGCCACCACTGCAACAGTCCATTGGCATATATTTAGGCCCAGCACCCAGGCAGAGGAGGGAGGTCCCGTAACAGAGAATCTGTCTTCATGTCAGCAGAGAATTAGTCTGCATGTCATAGCAGAGAATGAGGCTTCACGTCAGCCACCACTGCAACAGTCCATTGGCATATATTTAGGCCCAGCACCCAGGCAGAGGAGGGAGGTCCCGTAACAGAGAATCTGTCTTCATGTCAGCAGAGAATTAGTCTGCATGTCATAGCAGAGAATGAGGCTTCACGTCAGCCACCACTGGAACAGTCCATTCTCAGATATTTAGGCCCCGGCACCCAGGCAGAGGAGAGAGGTCCCGTAACAGAGAATCTGTCTTCATGTCAGCAGAGAATTAGTCTGCATGTCATAGCAGAGAATGAGGCTTCACGTCAGCCACCACTGCAACAGTCCATTGGCATATATTTAGGCCCAGCACCCAGGCAGAGGAGAGAGGTCCCGTAACAGACAATCTGGCTTCATGTCAGCAGAGAATCAGTCTTCATATCATAGCAGAGAATCAGGCTTCACGTCACCCACCACTGTAAGAGTCAATTTTCATAAATTTAGGCCCAGAACCCAGGCAGAGGAGAAAGGTCCCGTAACAGACAATCTGGCTTCATGTCAGCAGAGAATCAGTCTTCATATCATAGCAGAGAATCAGGCTTCACGTCACCCACCACTGTAAGAGTCAATTTTCATAAATTTAGGCCCAGAACCCAGGCAGAGGAGAAAGGTCCCGTAACAGACAATCTGGCTTCATGTCAGCAGAGAATCAGTCTTCATATCATAGCAGAGAATCAGGCTTCACGTCACCCACCACTGTAAGAGTCAATTTTCATAAATTTAGGCCCAGAACCCAGGCAGAGGAGAAAGGTCCCGTAACAGACAATCTGGCTTCATGTCAGCAGAGAATCAGTCTTCATATCATAGCAGAGAATCAGGCTTCACGTCACCCACCACTGTAAGAGTCAATTTTCATAAATTTAGGCCCAGAACCCAGGCAGAGGAGAAAGGTCCCGTAACAGACAATCTGGCTTCATGTCAGCAGAGAATCAGTCTTCATATCATAGCAGAGAATCAGGCTTCACGTCACCCACCACTGTAAGAGTCAATTTTCATAAATTTAGGCCCAGAACCCAGGCAGAGGAGAAAGGTCCCGTAACAGACAATCTGGCTTCATGTCAGCAGAGAATCAGTCTTCATATCATAGCAGAGAATCAGGCTTCACGTCACCCACCACTGTAAGAGTCAATTTTCATAAATTTAGGCCCAGAACCCAGGCAGAGGAGAAAGGTCCCGTAACAGACAATCTGGCTTCATGTCAGCAGAGAATCAGTCTTCATATCATAGCAGAGAATCAGGCTTCACGTCACCCACCACTGTAAGAGTCAATTTTCATAAATTTAGGCCCAGAACCCAGGCAGAGGAGAAAGGTCCCGTAACAGACAATCTGGCTTCATGTCAGCAGAGAATCAGTCTTCATATCATAGCAGAGAATCAGGCTTCACGTCACCCACCACTGTAAGAGTCAATTTTCATAAATTTAGGCCCAGAACCCAGGTAGAGGAGAAAGGTCCCGTAACAGACAATCTGGCTTCATGACAGCAGAGAATCAGTCTGCATGTCATAGCAGAGAATCAGGCTTCACGTCAGCCACCACTGCAACAGTCCATTGTCATAAATTTAGGCCCAGCACACACACAGGCAGAGGAGAGAGGTCCCGTAACAGACAATCTGGCTTCATGACAGCAGAGAATCAGTCTGCATGTCATAGCAGAGAATCAGGCTTCACGTCACCCACCACTGCAACAGTCCATTGTCATAAATTTAGGCCCAGCACCCAGGCAGAGGAGAGAGGTCCCGTAACAGACAATCTGGCTTCATGTCAGCAGAGAATTAGTCTGCATGTCATAGCAGAGAATCAGGCTTCATGTCAGCCACCACTGCAACAGTCCATTGGCATATATTTAGGCCTAGCACACAGGCAGAGGAGAGGTTCATTCAACTTTGGGTAGCATCGCAATATAATGGTAAAATGAAAATAAAAATAGGATTGAATGAGGAAGTGCCCTGGAGTCCAATAATATATGGTTATGGGGAGGTAGTTAATGTCTAATCTGGACAAGGGACGGACAGGTCCTGTGGGATCCATGCCTGGTTCATTTTTATGAACGTCAGCTTGTCCACATTGGCTGTAGACAGGCGGCTGCGTTTGTCTGTAATGACGCCCCCTGCCGTGCTGAATACACGTTCAGACAAAACGCTGGCTGCCGGGCAGGCCAGCACCTCCAAGGCATAAAAGGCTAGCTCTGGCCACGTGGACAATTTAGAGACCCAGAAGTTGAATGGGGCCGAACCATCAGTCAGTACGTGGAGGGGTGTGCACACGTACTGTTCCACCATGTTAGTAAAATGTTGCCTCCTGCTAACACGTTGCGTATCAGGTGGTGGTGCAGTTAGCTGTGGCGTGTTGACAAAAGTTTTCCACATCTCTGCCATGCTAACCCTGCCCTCAGAGGAGCTGGCCGTGACACAGCTGCCTTGGCGACCTCTTGCTCCTCCTCTGCCTTGGCCTTGGGCTTCCACTTGTTCCCCTGTGACATTTGGGAATGCTCTCAGTAGCGCGTCTACCAACGTGCGCTTGTACTCGCGCATCTTCCTATCACGCTCCAGTGCAGGAAGTAAGGTGGGCACATTGTCTTTGTAGCGTGGATCCAGCAGGGTGGCAACCCAGTAGTCCGCACAGGTTAAAATGTGGGCAACTCTGCTGTCGTTGCGCAGGCACTGCAGCATGTAGTCGCTCATGTGTGCCAGGCTGCCCAGGGGTAAGGACAAGCTGTCCTCTGTGGGAGGCGTATCGTCATCGTCCTGCCTTTCCCCCCAGCCACGCACCAGTGATGGACCCGAGCTGCGTTGGGTGCCACCCCGCTGTGACCATGCTTCATCCTCATCCTCCTCCACCTCCTCCTCATCCTCGTCCTCCTCGTCCTCCAGTAGTGGGCCCTGGCTGGCCACATTTGTACCTGGCCTCTGCTGTTGCAAAAACCTCCCTCTGAGTCACTTCGAAGAGACTGGCCTGAAAGTGCTAAAAATGACCCCTCTTCCTCATCCTCCTCCTCCTCCTCCTGGGCCACCTCCTGTTCCATCATCGCCCTAAGTGTTTTCTCAAGGAGACATAGAAGTGGTATTGTAACGCTGATAACGGTGTCATCGCCACTGGCCATGTTGGTGGAGTACTCGAAACAGCGCAACAGGGCACACAGGTCTCGCATGGAGGCCCAGTCATTGGTAGTGAAGTGGTGCTGTTCCGCAGTGCGACTGACCCGTGCGTGCTGCAGCTGAAACTCCACTATGGCCTGCTGCTGCTCGCACAGTCTGTCCAGCATGTGCAAGGTGGAGTTCCACCTGGTGGGCACGTCGCATATGAGGCGGTGAGCGGGAAGGCCGAAGTTACGCTGTAGCGCAGACAGGCGAGCAGCAGCAGGATGTGAACGCCGGAAGCGCGAACAGACGGCCCGCACTTTATGCAGCAGCTCTGACATGTCGGGGTAGTTGTGAATGAACTTCTGCACCACCAAATTCAGCACATGCGCCAAGCAAGGGATGTGCGTCAAATTGGCTAGTCCCAGAGCTGCAACGAGATTTCGCCCATTATCACACACCACCAGGCCGGGCTTGAGGCTCACCGGCAGCAACCACTCGTCGGTCTGTTGTTCTATACCCCGCCACAACTCCTGTGCGGTGTGGGGCCTGTCCCCCAAACATATGAGTTTCAGAATGGCCTGCTGACGTTTACCCCGGGCTGTGCTGAAGTTGGTGGTGAAGGTGTGTGGCTGACTGGATGAGCAGGTGGAAGAAGAGGAGGAGGAAGCCGAGAAGGAGGAGGTGGCAACAGGAGGCAAAGAATGTTGCCCTGCGATCCTTGGCGGCGGAAGGACGTGCGCCAAACAGCTCTCCGCCTGGGGCCCAGCTGCCACTACATTTACCCAGTGTGCAGTTAGGGAGATATAGCGTCCCTGGCCGTGCTTACTGGTCCACGTATCTGTGGTTAGGTGGACCTTGCTACAGATGGCGTTGCGCAGTGCACACTTGATTTTATCGGATACTTGGTTGTGCAGGGAAGGCACGGCTCTCTTGGAGAAGTAGTGCCGGCTGGGAACAACATACTGTGGGACAGCAAGCGACATGAGCTGTTTGAAGCTGTCTGTGTCCACCAGCCTAAATGACAGCATTTCATAGGCCAGTAGTTTAGAAATGCTGGCATTCAGGGCCAGGGATCGAGGGTGGCTAGGTGGGAATTTACGCTTTCTATCAAATGTTTGTGAGATGGAGAGCTGAACGCTGGCGTGTGACATGGTTGAGACGCTTGGTGACGGAGGTGGTGGTGGTGGTGTTGGTGGTACATCCCCTGTTTGCTGGGCGGCAGGTGCCAACGTTCCTCCAGAGGCGGAGGAAGAGGCCGAGGCGGCAGCAGCAGAATAGGCCGAGGCGGCAGCAGCAGAAGAGGTAGCAGGGGGAGCCTGAGTGACTTCCTTGGTTTTAAGGTGTTTACTCCACTGCAGTTCATGCTTTGCATGCAGGTGCCTGGTCATGCAGGTTGTGCTCAGGTTCAGAACGTTAATGCCTCGCTTCAGGCTCTGATGGCACAGCGTGCAAACCACTCGGGTCTTGTCGTCAGCACATTGTTTGAAGAAGTGCCATGCCAGGGAACTCCTTGAAGCTGCCTTTGGGGTGCTCGGTCCCAGATGGCGGCGGTCAGTAGCAGGCGGAGTCTCTTGGCGGCGGGTGTTCTGCTTTTGCCCACTGCTCCCTCTTTTGCTACGCTGTTGGCTCGGTCTCACCACTGCCTCTTCCTCCGAACTGTGAAAGTCAGTGGCACGACCTTCATTCCATGTGGGGTCTAGGACCTCATCGTCCCCTGCATCGTCTTCCACCCAGTCTTGATCCCTGACCTCCTGTTCAGTCTGCACACTGCAGAAAGACGCAGCAGTTGGCACCTGTGTTTCGTCATCATCAGAGACATGCTGAGGTGGTATTCCCATGTCCTCATCATCAGGAAACATAAGTGGTTGTGCGTCAGTGCATTCTATGTCTTTCACCGCTGGGGAAGGGCTAGGTGGATGCCCTTGGGAAACCCTGCCAGCGGAGTCTTCAAACAGCATAAGAGACTGCTGCATAACTTGAGGCTGAGACAGTTTCCCTGGTATGCATGGGGGTGATGTGACAGACTGATGGGGTTGGTTTTCAGGCGCCATCTGTGCGCTTTCTGCAGAAGACTGGGTGGGAGATAATGTGAACGTGCTGGATCCACTGTCGGCCACCCAATTGACTAATGCCTGTACCTGCTCAGGCCTTACCATCCTTAGAACGGCATTGGGCCCCACCATATATCGCTGTAAATTCTGGCGGCTACTGGGACCTGAAGTAGTTGGTACACTAGGACGTGTGGATGTGGCAGAACGGCCACGTCCTCTCCCAGCACCAGAGGGTCCACTAACACCACCACGACCATGTCCACGTCCGCGTCCCTTACTAGATGTTTTTCTCATTGTTATGGTTCACCACAACAACAAATATATTATTTGGCCCAATGTATTGTATTCAAATTCAGCGGGATATAAATTTGAGGCCTAGTATTTAGGCGCTGGGTGACCGGTATGGATTTAGTGACAGAATTAGACTTGGAAATGCACAGAAGCGTGTGTGTGTGAAGTTATTCTGAATGACCCAATGTGCACCTTGAATATTATATACCCTTTTAGGGATAGATTTCAAATAGCTCTGATATAGCAGAAACCACTAAATTATGAAATTGCTAAATTGGGAATTGTACTTCAACCCAGAACAAAAAATGTGCTTTGACGGACACTAAATATCTTGCCCAGCAACAACAGTACAACGGTGGGTAACGAGAGATTTAGAGGGAATTAAATTTGAGGCCTAGTATTTAGGCGCTGGGTCACCGGTATGGATTTAGTGACAGAATTAGACTTGGAAATACACAGAAGCGTGTGTGTGAAGTTATTCTGAATGACCCTATGTGCACCTTCAATATTATATACCCTTTTAGGGATAGATTTCAAATAGCTCTGATATAGCAGAAACCACTAAATTATGAAATTGCTAAATTGGGAATTGTACTTCAACCCAGAACAAAAAATGTGCTTTGACGGACACTAAATATCTTGCCCAGCAACAACAGTACAGCGGTGGGTAACGAGAGATTTAGAGGGAATTAAATTTGAGGCCTAGTATTTAGGCGCTGGGTCACCGGTATGGATTTAGTGACAGAATTAGACTTGGAAATGCACAGAAGCGTGTGTGTGAAGTTATTCTGAATGACCCAATGTGCACCTTCAATATTATATACCCTTTTTGGGATAGATTTCAAATAGCTCTGATATAGCAGGAACCACTAAATTATGAAATTGCTAAATTGGGAATTGTACTTCAACCCAGAACAAAAAATGTGCTTTGACGGGCACTAAATAACTTTCCCAGCTACAACAGGACAACGGTAACGAGAGATTTAGAGGGATTTAAATTTGAGGCCTAGTATTTAGGCGCTGGGTGACAGGTATGGGTTTAGTGACAGAATTAGACTTGGAAATACACAGTAGCGGGTGTGTGTGAAGTTATTCTGAATGACCCTATGTGCACCTTCAATATTATATACCCTTTTAGGGATAGATTTCAAATAGCTCTGATATAGCAGAAACCACTAAATTATGAAATTGCTAAATTGGGAATTGTACTTCAACCCAGAACAAAAAATGTGCTTTGACGGACACTAAATATCTTGCCCAGCAACAACAGTACACCGGTGGGTAACGAGAGATTTAGAGGGAATTAAATTTGAGGCCTAGTATTTAGGCGCTGGGTCACCGGTATGGATTTAGTGACAGAATTAGACTTGGAAATACACAGTAGCGGGTGTGTGTGAAGTTATTCTGAATGACCCTATGTGCACCTTCAATATTATATACCCTTTTTGGGATAGATTTCAAATAGCTCTGATATAGCAGGAACCACTAAATTATGAAATTGCTAAATTGGGAATTGTACTTCAACCCAGAACAAAAAATGTGCTTTGACGGGCACTAAATAACTTTCCCAGCTACAACAGGACAACGGTAACGAGAGATTTAGAGGGATTTAAATTTGAGGCCTAGTATTTAGGCGCTGGGTGACAGGTATGGGTTTAGTGACAGAATTAGACTTGGAAATACACAGTAGCGGGTGTGTGTGAAGTTATTCTGAATGACCCTATGTGCACCTTCAATATTATATACCCTTTTTGGGATAGATTTCAAATAGCTCTGATATAGCAGAAACCACTAAATTATGAAATTGCTAAATTGGGAATTGTACTTCAACCCAGAACAAAAAATGTGCTTTGACGGACACTAAATATCTTGCCCAGCAACAACAGTACAGCGGTGGGTAACGAGAGATTTAGAGGGAATTAAATTTGAGGCCTAGTATTTAGGCGCTGGGTGACAGGTATGGGTTTAGTGACAGAATTAGACTTGGAAATACACAGTAGCGGGTGTGTGTGAAGTTACTCTGAATGACCCTATGTGCACCTTCAATATTATATACCCTTTTTGGGATAGATTTCAAAGAGCTCTGATATAGCAGGAACCACTAAATTATGAAATTGCTAAATTGGGAATTGTATTTCAACCCAGAACAAGAAATGTGCTTGAACGGACACTAAATAACTCGCCCAGCTACAGCACTAGGGACAGATTTAGCTGGATATAAATTTGAGGCCTAGTATTTAGGCGCTGGGTGACAGGTATGGGTTTAGTGACAGAATTAGACTTGGAAATACACAGTAGCGGGTGTGTGTGAAGTTATTCTGAATGACCCTATGTGCACCTTCAATATTATATACCCTTTTAGGGATAGATTTCAAATAGCTCTGATATAGCAGAAACCACTAAATTATGAAATTGCTAAATTGGGAATTGTACTTCAACCCAGAACAAAAAATGTGCTTTGACGGACACTAAATATCTTGCCCAGCAACAACAGTACAGCGGTGGGTAACGAGAGATTTAGAGGGAATTAAATTTGAGGCCTAGTATTTAGGCGCTGGGTCACCGGTATGGATTTAGTGACAGAATTAGACTTGGAAATACACAGTAGCGGGTGTGTGTGAAGTTATTCTGAATGACCCTATGTGCACCTTCAATATTATATACCCTTTTTGGGATAGATTTCAAATAGCTCTGATATAGCAGGAACCACTAAATTATGAAATTGCTAAATTGGGAATTGTACTTCAACCCAGAACAAAAAATGTGCTTTGACGGGCACTAAATAACTTTCCCAGCTACAACAGGACAACGGTAACGAGAGATTTAGAGGGATTTAAATTTGAGGCCTAGTATTTAGGCGCTGGGTGACAGGTATGGGTTTAGTGACAGAATTAGACTTGGAAATACACAGTAGCGGGTGTGTGTGAAGTTATTCTGAATGACCCTATGTGCACCTTCAATATTATATACCCTTTTTGGGATAGATTTCAAATAGCTCTGATATAGCAGAAACCACTAAATTATGAAATTGCTAAATTGGGAATTGTACTTCAACCCAGAACAAAAAATGTGCTTTGACGGACACTAAATATCTTGCCCAGCAACAACAGTACACCGGTGGGTAACGAGAGATTTAGAGGGAATTAAATTTGAGGCCTAGTATTTAGGCGCTGGGTCACCGGTATGGATTTAGTGACAGAATTAGACTTGGAAATACACAGTAGCGGGTGTGTGTGAAGTTATTCTGAATGACCCTATGTGCACCTTCAATATTATATACCCTTTTTGGGATAGATTTCAAATAGCTCTGATATAGCAGAAACCACTAAATTATGAAATTGCTAAATTGGGAATTGTACTTCAACCCAGAACAAAAAATGTGCTTTGACGGGCACTAAATAACTTTCCCAGCTACAACAGGACAACGGTAACGAGAGATTTAGAGGGATTTAAATTTGAGGCCTAGTATTTAGGCGCTGGGTGACAGGTATGGGTTTAGTGACAGAATTAGACTTGGAAATACACAGTAGCGGGTGTGTGTGAAGTTATTCTGAATGACCCTATGTGCACCTTCAATATTATATACCCTTTTTGGGATAGATTTCAAATAGCTCTGATATAGCAGAAACCACTAAATTATGAAATTGCTAAATTGGGAATTGTACTTCAACCCAGAACAAAAAATGTGCTTTGACGGACACTAAATATCTTGCCCAGCAACAACAGTACAGCGGTGGGTAACGAGAGATTTAGAGGGAATTAAATTTGAGGCCTAGTATTTAGGCGCTGGGTCACCGGTATGGATTTAGTGACAGAATTAGACTTGGAAATACACAGTAGCGGGTGTGTGTGAAGTTACTCTGAATGACCCTATGTGCACCTTCAATATTATATACCCTTTTTGGGATAGATTTCAAAGAGCTCTGATATAGCAGGAACCACTAAATTATGAAATTGCTAAATTGGGAATTGTATTTCAACCCAGAACAAGAAATGTGCTTGAACGGACACTAAATAACTCGCCCAGCTACAGCACTAGGGACAGATTTAGCTGGATATAAATTTGAGGCCTAGTATTTAGGCGCTGGGTGACCGGTATGGATTTAGTGACAGAATTAGACTGGGATATGGCCAAAAAATGAACAGACTATTGCTGGTTAAATGCACTTGGTGTGACAGCTTCACCCTGATGTAGGCTTTAGCCAAAAAACAACCACACCATTGAGGGTTAAATGCACTTGGTGACAGGCGCAGCTTGCCCCTGATTTTGTATATGGCCAAAAAATGAACAGACTATTGCTGGTTAAATGCACTTGGTGTGACAGCTTCACCCTGATGTAGGCTTTAGCCAAAAAACAACCACACCATTGAGGGTTAAATGCACTTGGTGACAGGCGCAGCTTGCCCCTGATTTTGTATATGGCCAAAAAATGAACAGACTATTGCTGGTTAAATGCACTTGGTGTCACAGCTTCACCCTGATGTAGGCTTTAGCCAAAAAACAACCACACCATTGAGGGTTAAATGCACTTGGTCGCAGCTTGTGCTGGCGCACCACAAGACACAAAATGGCCGCCGATCACCCCAGAAAAATGAGACTGACAAACGGTCTGTGCAGCCTAAAAACAGTGAGCAATTGAGGATCAGCAGCTCAATGATCCACAGCTGCAGATCGATCAGTTAATCAAGTCCTTTGGAGGAGTTAATCTGCCTAATCTCGCCCTACTGTCGCAGCCGCAACCTCTCCCTACGCTAATCAGAGCAGAGTGACGGGCGGCGCTATGTGACTCCAGCTTAAATAGAGGCTGGGTCACATGGTGCTCTGGCCAATCACAGCCATGCCAATAGTAGGCATGGCTGTGATGGCCTCTTGGGGCAAGTAGTATGACGCTTGTTGATTGGCTGCTTTGCAGCCTTTCAAAAAGCGCCAAGAAAGCGTCACAAAAGCGCGAAGAAAGCGACGAACACCGAACCCGAACCCGGACTTTTACGAAAATGTCCGGGTTCGGGTCCGTGTCACGGACACCCCAAAATTCGGTACGAACCCGAACTATACAGTTCGAGTTCGCTCATCCCTATTCTTGAGTTTGATGAGTGCATTTTAATAAGACGTAGATGTTAGAATAGCCTGCAGTGGATCCTTTATGGCCATGATTGGTTTGGCACAGGGTTGACTTAGCTTAGGCATCTCATCATTCTTCTGAGCCACGGCCAGGACCAGCAACAGGAGCCAGGTGAGGTGAGTCTAGCTGCTAGAGAACCTCATGTGATCAGCAAATGGTGTAGTGTCTGCCAGTGTGGACCCTCAGATGTGATGGGGTGAGGTGGGTAACAATATTGTACATCAGGGATGAACAAATCTCAGGAATTAGGAAGACAATGCGCCTAGAAAATTGCTGCAGAGCCCAAAAATTTTGGGTCGCTTTCTGCTGATATTTTTGTGTTATAATCTACAGTGATTTGTCTATTGTCCTATTATTTATCCGTTGTGCATATGATCTCCTGTACAAATTACTGAGGCATTGCTTGGACTTCCTGTGTCTCAGAGAGTCCTGGGATGTCTAGGCTAGAAGAACATGGCTGCTTTCTTCAAAGCATGCCAACCATGTCTGTGGCTTTTGTCTGGTTTTGTAGTTTAGCTCAATTACAATAAACACGGCTGAGCTGTAATACCACACAGAACCTGAAGACAGATGGCCGCGTTATCTTTGGACAACCCTGGCCAACAGCTTTAAGCTATACCTGGGCCATCCAAGGAAATGCCAATGCCACAGTATCTAAAGACCACTCTTTAGAAAAGACTCTCTTAGATGGCTATTGCTAAATCATCAATTTCTTATGTGTTTTTTTATCTTCCATCAGTTGTTCCATTGATGACCAAGTGACGCGAGTGGCCTGGCTCAACCGGTCCAACATCCTGTATGCGGGCAATGACAAATGGTCCATAGACCCTCGTGTCCAACTCCTGAACTACAACAAGACTGAATTCAGCATTGTGATTACCCAACTGGATGTGGCAGATGAAGGTTTATATACCTGCTCCTACCAGACCCAGGATAAGCCCCATACTACACAGGCCTTTCTCATAGTACAAGGTAAGTTGTTCTTGATTACTTTTTGATGGAAGTTTACTAATCTAGGACTATTTTATCAATCATTGCCGATACATTGATGACGTTCCAAGTATGTAGAGCTTTCCTTGTGGGAGCCAATATGGGAATGCCCATGTAGGATCACCCTTTATGGTGTATCGACATTATAGGTGCAAGTGTGAGGGTCTATCTGGTACATACAGGGTCTACAGGGAATGACTGTGTGGAGAACCAGGTTAATCTTCATTACATGGACAGCCCAACGTCTTTAGTGCCCCTTACCCAATAAAAGTCAATTTCAGGTGGGGTCCACTCCTTTTGAAATAACCTATAATGGTGTTCCAACACTATAGAGGAGATCCCTTATTTAGGACACCCTAGCTGATCACTGGTGGGGTCCACTCCTTCTCAAATGCCCTATTAAGGCATACTAATATCATAAAGAAGTTCTCTATTTGGGAACTTAAGTGGGACCCACTACCAAGAATGGCTAGAGAACCTGGTGTATCTCCATTAGATGGACAGCCCAAGGTCTTTGAGCCCCTTACCCAATTTAAGCCAATCATCATTTGGGTCCACCTTTTTATTAAATGTCCTCTTAGGGGGTTCTAATATTATAAAGAGGGGCCCCTCTAATAACCTGAGTGGGAGCAACTAGACAAATGGATTTTACTCTGGAGAACCTGGTGTAGATGGACAGCCCAAGATCTTAGAGGCCCCTAACCCAATAAAAGTTGATCACAGCTGGGGTCCACTCCTTTTCAAATAACTTATACACTATAGAAGAGATCCATTATTTGGGACACTCTATAATATATAGAGAGTAGGGGCCACTACAAAGCATGGTTCTTGCTGTGGAGAACCTGGTATATCTTAATTACATGGACAGTTGGTGTGGTCTTTGGTGCCCCCTACCCAATAAAAGATGATTACCTATGAGGATCAACCAGTGAAGGCCCCGATGATCAGTCTTTTGTTGTGGGACCCTTCTAACAAGACAAGGTTTCCCAAACCTGACAACCCCTTTATAGGACAGCTGTCAACCATGCAGCTGAACCCATGGTCATGTAACCAAGAACATAGCAGGATCGGGAGACTATACAGTGAGACACATGTTATTAATGTCTATTTGTCAACATTTCTCTGGCTGAGGTCATTAATTCACCCATAATATACAGAGCATTAAGATAATTACTTATTAATTAGACTTTAAACCTCTGGCGGGTCAGCTGCCGTCTAAACCGTGGACATCATGCGTAACCTACCAGCAATATCTCCTATGCGACAGGTCAGGCTAAATGAATACATCTGTATCCACAATTATTAAAATCGGAGGGCCGTTTTCTGCTCTGCCTTCCAGCCCGAGGGCGTGTCGTGGGTCGGAGCCGCTCATTTTCCATGTATAAAGTGTAATTACCGCTGTTGCTTTTAGTTATTATCAAAGGTTCCCTGAATTGGCATTGAGTCCAATAATGACTCTGAGAATTACAAGACACTCTCCAGAGCACACCGGGGGGAAAGCGGGGGCTCCGACGGAGGACGGGATACACAGCCTGGTTTTCTGTGCTGCCGCAGAATATTTATGGGCTTCCTGTGGTACTTACTGGTTGGGGCTGTATTGTGGCACTTACCTGACCTGCTGCAATGTGTCAATAGGGATAATACAATGGGGGCCTGAAAACTGTCCATAGACACTTGGTTGGATTGTGGACAGAGCTGACCCTGCTGCATTATGGGGGCCCTAAATGTGGCCCTTGAGGTTAATAAAAATCCCCTCCAGCCTAGAAGACTAGAAAAGCTAAGCTCCAAGATCTCTGCTTGCTGTCAGTTATCTCTTTGTAATCCGCAGTTGTATAGCCCTATAACTTCTTGCTGTTACATTTGTATCCAGTCTAGACAATTCTCTGTGAGCTAAACAACCTGATGTCTTTTACCTGCACTGACACATTGTAACAAACGGAGGTTATGTGCACACTGCATTTACAGGGCACGTTTGTTGCAAGGCTCTCAGTGCGAAGGCAAGCATATCCATAGACCCCCAGCATAGCGTCCATTAACCTCTGTCAGGCTCAAGTACATCTGTAGACGTCCTTTACTGTGTAGAAAAGCAGGATCTACAGAGGCAGCTCACAAAAAATACAAATATTCTGCACAGTATACACCCCATGACTTAAGCCGGGCCTATCAGTATGCGTGTAATATTCTGCGACCATCACCCATACAGACCTAATACTTCTTACAGGTGAGGGTTCGCTGCTATTGTATTCGGTCCAAGCAAATCTGTGCTGATAGTTTGTTACAATGTTTCAGTGCAGGTGACAAGTATCAGCCTGGAGTCTAGACCGTGGAGCTAGGGTTGTGTTCACATCACGTTTTTTTCCCCCACGTTTAACATCTACACACATGAAATATAGGTTAGCCTCTTCAAGACTGTTCACGTAGCCACGTAGGGGCTTGTTTTTTGCGGGACAAGTTGTACTTTTTATTGCCACCATTTAATATTACATACAACGTAGGTGGAATTGGAACAAAATAAACCACACGGTTTGGTTTAGTTTCATGGGTTTTTACAGCATTCCCTTCATCCTCCGGGTCAGTACGATTACAGTGATACCACATGTATATAGTTTTTCTGGTGTTTTAATAAAAAATAACTTTTTCTTTTCATCGCCATATTCTGAGCCACATAACTTTTTTTTAAGTCTATGGAGTGGAGCAAGTGCTTATATTTTGTGGGACGATCTGTAGTTTTCACCGATACCATTTTGGAGTGTGGGGGATTTTTTTTATCCCTTTATATTCAATTTTTTGGGGGGAGGTGAAGCACCAAAAAAAAAACAGAGAGATGGCCAATTTGATTATTTTTTTCCTTATGGCGTTTCCCTATGGGATGAATGGATTTATATTTTAATAGTCCGAGCAGTTTGGGACACATTGTCGCCACTGCAAATTATCTTTATTTTTTAAAATTATTTTTATTATGGGGGAAATGGACATTATTTGAATTATTATATATTTATTATTTATTATTATTTATGACACATATTTAGTCCCCTTATATCGCTAAGTCGCTTCTCCCATAGACTGCAGTGAATTGCCACTGCAGTCTATGGGAGATTCACTACTATGTTCCTATCTGCCATAGTCGGGCCTCCATGGGATCTATCGCTGAGGTAGGCTTGGATCCTTCAAAGGTAAAATGCTCTCAGATGCTGTGGTCACAATTGACCATGGTGTCTGAGGGGGTTAAATGTCTGTGATCGGCGTTATTGCCTATAGCAGACATTAGCTCTGTGTATTGGGCAGGCTCAGAAGCTGAGCAGGCACCATGTTTAACGACCCGACAATAACAGGACCCTGCTCATACGTCCATGATATGATAAGGCTTTAGTCACCAATTCTGGCCGCCAAATCCTCGTCAAACCGGCTAACCTTCTGCATCCAGTGCGGAGAGTCTCTTACCCCGTTCACTTCCACCGGAAAACAATATTCACATGCTGGATTCTCCAAATCCTTGACCTGTGAGCCTACCATAAATATTCCTGTTCAATGACAGCAAGCAGAGATTGATAATGATAGGAAAAGACCGGCACTCTGTAGCTTGCAAAGTTGCTTTTTTTATTGTCACATATCTCTGGTAGTGTGACGCGTTTCGGCAATAAATATGTGTGTAAATATATTAACAAATGCATTTAAATAGCCGCCCCTACAAAGCAATCAATCAATGACCTATGGACGTCACGTGACGGCGAGGTAAGCGGCAAATCAGGTGGGAAAAAAGGAAAAAATGTTATCAACAATAACAAATGTTGCATTGTCCAATTCATATTTTAGTCTCTGATTATTCTGAAACTCTTGGCTTAAAGAGTCACCAAACTGGGAATCAGAGCGAAGAACCTACAAAAAACTATAGAAAACTATTCAGCGCCGATTTAGACAATTAGGTTCTAAGGTCTGGAGGCGGTGTATCCAATATGCTTCGCGTTTCGGTAATCGAGCATTTCTGTTCCCCCTGCGTCTAGACCGCGGTATTTCCTCATTGCGCAATGGTGTGTTTCTGTGAATGGAAATGGGGGGGAATTGGTCGTAGTAAGTTTCCTTTCCGAATAGTAGATTTGTGCTTCCTAATGCGATCTTTCATGCGCTTTGATGTCTCTCCTACATAAAGTCACCCGCATGGACATTTTAGAGTTTAGATGACAAATTTGCTGTCACAGGTAAAAAAAACCTTGTGTTGGAATTTTTTCCCCTGTGTTTGGATGAGTCGAGAAGGACCCTCGATAACAATGTGGACGTCCAAACAGGGATCGGCGCCGTGTTTTGTTGTAGAGAGTGCGCTTTGTTTCAGTACACGGCTCTGATCTCTGATATTATCTGTTCTCTTGTAACAAAACGTGGGAAGATTCTGAAATTCCTCAATTTGCAGGTAAGATTTTTGCACAGCGCTCCGGTGTTTATTTCACTACAAAAGGTGTGCGAGGTTTTCTCCTGAATGTGAACTTCATGGATTCTTGTAAATTTGTATTTTATTGAAATATTAACATAAGTGAAAGAAGAATACAGTTCTGTTCAGCATCATCCATACAAGCGTACAGTCAGATGCTTTCTTTGCGGCAATGTAACATATTATGCATACGCTTTGAGTCCTATGGGAGACAAGCGCTTTACAAATGTTATTGTTGTTATTATTATTATTATTATTATTATAAACAAGAAATATGAAATATGAAACATATAATCATTAGTGTTGATCGCAAATATTCGAATAGCGAATATTAATCGCGAATATCGCAACTTCGCGAATATTACGAATATAGTGCTTTATATTCGCTATATCGAATATTCGTCATTTTTTCCATCTGAACACATGATTCCTCCCTGCTTCTTTCTTGTGGGTCAATGAGTCATTGGGAAGGAAGGAATCGTGTTTTCATATGGAAATAAAATGACGAATATTCTAAAAAACAAATATATAGCAATATAGGGAATATATTCCTTATTTAGAATATTCGCCCTTTTTTTCCCAATCTGTACAGTTGTTTGCATACTCCTCCCCGACAAGCGTCCCCGTCACCATGGGAACGCCTGTGGGTTAGAAAATACCATCGGATCTGAGTTTTTCCTGAGATTGTGAAAACTCAGATCCGATGGTATATTCTAACCCACAGGCGTTCCCATGGTGACGGGGACGCTTGTCGGGGTAGAGTATGCCAAAGTGGAATAACAGTACACATTGAAAAAAAATAGGCGAATATTCTAAATAACGAATATATTCGCTATATTGCTATAACTTTTTTTTTTTTTTATATTCTGCATATTCATCATATTTTAAAACAAGAATATATAGCAATATAGCGAATATTCGTAAAATAGACATATAGACTGTAATTTAACTAATATAGTGCTATAGTATTTTTTTTTAATAGTGTAAATTTTTTCCAAATCTGAAATTCAGAAGAAGACAAAAAAAATTAGACAATAAAAAAATACTATAGCACTATATTAGCTAAATTACAGTCTATTTGTGTATTTTGCGAATATTCGCTATATTGCTATAACTTTAGTTATTTAGAATATTTGTTATATTTTTTAGAATATTTGTTATATTCGTCATATTCTAAAACAAGAATATGTAGCAATATAGCGAATATTCGTAAAATACACATATTAGCCAATAGCCATAGCCAACCAATAGGAAAGTTGCCTTATACAGTTAAAATCGCATATTATTTGCAATAAATAGAATAATGACTGTAACGGACCGTTTCAGCAGACAAGGGGTTAAAATCCGTTTAGGCGATATGCCCCTTTCTGAGAGACAGGCACAGCTACTGCAGAACACCAACCTCCCGAACTGGATACAAAATAGCACTCCAAACTGGAACCTCGCAAATAGCTGTCAGCAGACGAACAGGAAAAGCATATCAGTCAGCTTACACTCCTGGCAATCAGTCTCCAACAGCATACAGGGAATCCCCCCAATGACGAGACAAGGCTCCGTGTTCAGGGTCAGCAGTGGTCTGATGTGCTGGCACACCCAGCCTGGTTTTTATTACAGTTTTGCAAATACAGAATAGATACAACACATCCCCACAATGCATCATGGTTTCCTCCTCTCTGCCTGGGAGACAACCGAGGGCAATCCAATTATCTCTCAGGACAAAGGGGAGATCGCCAATACACACGTGGAGACAACAGGACAGACATCACCATTTAAACACACAATGGGACAATAGAAACACACCCACACAAAATCCTCCCCTCTGCCGATGATGATTATTTGAACACAAGGGCGAATATAATTATCAAAGGCAGAGAAATACAGTTTTATAAAACATATCACAGGAACCCCAAAACATGCAATAACCCCATAACCAATATATCCTCGGAACCGGGGGATCTGGGTGAACCACATGTCCAAAATTCACCCACATCCGTTCAGTAGTTTGGAAGATACAGTTACACTGAAAATATACAAGTTATACAGAAAATAGTCACTAATAAGTGTGTCCCCTGTTTGGTAGTTTCAAACTACTGAATGATGTCTCTGTGCACCAAATACAGGCAAGATAGCACCGTGTTGGAAAGTCAGAACAGTGTCTGTGAGCTAAAATGGCCGCTATCTATTGTTCTCACCATGTGCTTCATCCAAGCAAGTAAGGCAAATGATGCAATCCAGGGACAGAGGGCTCCGTCCCAAGTGCCTTAAGACCCAATAACTTAAGGGACCATAATCCCAGGGCAGGAGGCTGGTAAACAGCCCCCTCCAAAACACCGTGGCGAGGTTGGTTTCGCCACACATCTTCCCCCCCCCCCCCCGGAACACTAACCAGATACCTGACCTCACGCCGGTCGGTACCTGAGTTAGTCTGGCAGGCCACCCACAACCCAATACTGGACCTGCTGAATTTCGTAGCCTGTCTCTGTCCAGTGAATCCACCAAGATTATATTTGTAGCTGGTACTCCCGGTCTCTGAGTTGCTCCCTGGCTTGGAGTGGAGGTTGCTTTGTGGGCAGGGATCAGCGGGACTCTGCCCTGGTGCCAGCGTTACCACGGAAGAAGCCTGGTTGGAGTCTGGTTGTTGGAGGGGGAAACCGACTGTCTCCCCTTTGGCTAAACAGCCCTGTTGCTGGGGGACAGGACCGACTGTCCCTACCCCCTGTGCTGTAAGTGCAGAGACCACGGTCCCATCTGCACTGTTGTGGGGCTTACTGTCTCCCCCTGGTGCGTTAAGCTGCCGCTGGGGAATGGAGACTAGGCTCCCAGTTTCCAACAAATCATGCTGCTGCTGGGGGGCAGGACCGACTGTCTCTGCCCCCTGTAACTCCGCCTGCCGCTGGGGAATGGAGACTCGGCTCCCAATTCCCTGTACATCACACGGCCGCTGGGGAATGGAGACTAGGCTCCCAATTCCCAAAAAATCATGCTGCTGCTGTGGGGCAGGAACAACTACCTCTGCCCCCTGTAACTCAGCCTGCCGCTGGGGAGGGAGGCCGCTGCTCTCCCCTCCCTGCACTTCACACTGCCGCTGGGGAATGGAGACTGGGCTCCCTCTGTCCCGCAACTGTAACTTCCGATGGAGGTCCACCCAACGTGGCAGCTGACCGTCACCTTCTGCCCGGTATAGTAGGGTCTTGAACACTAGACTCCTCACGAACTTCACGTATTTCTCAGCTGGATTGGGTCCGAAGAAGTTCAGCCGCAACCACATCATACGGTCAAATTCCTCAACAGAGTATCTGTACTCCACTGCTGGTTCCATCCTGGTGCTTTTAGGGTCGCTGTACTGAGACATGCGTTGCCCTTAAATTGTAGAATCCACTGAAATGGTGTCTCCTGTAGCTGTCCTTCTGGCTGTAGGAACGATCCCGCTTCTTGCCACCAATGTAACGGACCGTTTCAGCAGACAAGGGGTTAAAATCCGTTTAGGCGATATGCCCCTTTCTGAGAGACAGGCACAGCTACTGCAGAACACCAACCTCCCGAACTGGATACAAAATAGCACTCCAAACTGGAACCTCGCAAATAGCTGTCAGCAGACGAACAGGAAAAGCATCCAATCAGCTTACACTCCTGGCAATCAGTCTCCAACAGCATACAGGGAATCCCCCCAATGACGAGACAAGGCTCCGTCTTGAGAGTCTTGCAGTGGTCTGATGTGCTGGCACACCCAGCCTGGTTTTTATTACAGTTTTGCAAATACAGAACAGATACAAAACATCCCCACAATGCATCATGGTTTCCTCCTCTCTGCCTGGGAGACAACCGAGGGCAATCCAATTATCTCTCAGGACAAAGGGGAGATCGCCAATACACACGTGGAGACAACAGGACAGACATCACCATTTAAACACACAATGGGACAATAGAAACACACCCACACAAAATCCTCCCCTCTGACGATGATGATTATTTGAACACAAGGGAGAATATAATTATCAAAGGCAGAGAAATACAGTTTTATAAAACATATCACAGGAACCCCAAAACATGCAATAACCCCATAACCAATATATCCTCGGAACCGGGGGATCTGGGTGAACCACATGTCCAAAATTCACCCACATCCGTTCAGTAGTTTGGAAGATACAGTTACACTGAAAATATACAAGTTATACCGAAAATAGTCACTAATAAATGTGTCCCCTGTTTGGTAGTTTCAAACCACTGAATGATGTCTCTGTGCACCAAATACAGGCAAGATAGCACCGTGTGGAAAGTCAGAACAGTGTCTGTGAGCTAAAATGTCCGCTATCTATTGTTCTCACCATGTGCTTCATCCAAGCAAGTAAGGCAGAGGATGCAATCCAGGGACAGAGGGCTCCGTCCCAAGTGCCTTAAGACCCAATAACTTAAGGGACCATAATCCCAGGGCAGGAGGCTGGTAAACAGCCCCCTCCAAAACACCGTGGCGAGGTTGGTTTCGCCACAATGACGAATATTCGATTTCGACGAATATAAGACGAATATTCAATTGAATATTCACGAAATATCGCGAAATTGAATAAGGCACCTTCCGCTCATCACTAATAATCATTATCCTATTAGTTATAGCATGAGATTTTTTGCTCTACATGGTATTATGTTGTTTACATAACTTTATAGATTTACATAATAACCTTATGTGATATCCAGCTGAGTAATGATTAGGAAGTTTAGAACAGAACCTAATGGATAACAACCCAAAATTTAAGAAAATAACTCATAACAAGGGGACACAAAAAGAACATTGTCACGTGTCACTCTGTGTCCTTTTACATAGGTTAGGTAGGCTTTCAGTTATTCTAGAAATGTAGCAATACTGTCTAATACTTGCTAAATTTCTGTGAATGGGGCTGCGTGAAAATCGCAAGCATCCGCAAGCAAGTGCGGATGCGGGGCGATTTTCACGCACAGTTGCTAGGAGACGATCGGGATGGAGACCCGATCATTATTATTTTCCCTTATAACATGGTTATAAGGGAAAATAATAGCATTCTTAACACATAATGCATAGTACAATAGCGCTGGAGGGGTTAATTAAAATAAATAAATAATATAACTCACCTTAATCCACTTGATCGCGCAGCCCGGCTTCTCTTCTGTCTTCTTCTTTGCTGTGCACAGGAACAGGACCTGTGGTGATGTCACTCCGGTCATCACATGATCCATCACCATGGTAAAAGATTATGTGACGGACCGTGTGATGATCGCAGTGACATCATCAAAGGTCCTATTACTCAAAGAAGAAGACAGAAGAGAAGCCGGGCTGCGCGAACAAGTGGATTAAGGTGAGTTAAAAAATAATTTTTTAACCCCTCCAGCGCTATTGTACTTAGCATTCTGTATTCAGAATGCTATTATTTTCCCTTAGAACCATGTTATAAGGGAAAATAATACAATCTACACAACACCGAACCCAAACTCGAACTTCTGTGAAGAAGTTCGGGTTTGGGTACCAAACATGCCGATTTTTCTCACACACGTGCAAAACGCATTTCAATTTTGTTTTGCACTCACGCGGAAAAATCGTGCATGTTCCCGCAACGCACCCGCATCTTTTTCCGCAACGCCCATGTGAAACCAGCCTTAGGCCTCTTTCACACGGGCGTCCCGGATTTGCTCCGGATGCGTCTCGTGTGCATTGCGGGAAACCCGCGCGAGTCGGCACGCAGTTTCAGACAGTTTTGACTGCGATTGCGTTCTGTTGGTACCCAGACCTGAACCCAGACATATTCACAGATGTTCGGGTTTGGTATCGGTGTTCTGTAGATTTTATTATTTTCACTTATAACATGGTTATAATGGAAAATAATAGCATTCTGAATACAGATTGCATAGTACAATAGTGATAGAGGGGTTAAAAAATATAAAAAATATTAACTCCCCTCATCCACTTGATCACCCAGCGGCATCGTCTTCTTTCTTCTTCTTTCAGGACCTGCAAAAGGACCTTTGATGACGTATCTGCGATCACCACGTGATGAGCGCGATTACATCATCAAAGGTCCTTTTGATCTTCTATCTTCATTCAGCAGGACCTGCGCTGACGTCACCACGTGGTGAGCACGATTACATCATCAAAGGTCCTTTTGATCTTCTATCTTCATTCAGCAGGACCTGCGCTGATGTCACCACGTGGTGAGCGCGATTACATCATCAAAGGTCCTTTTGATCTTCTATCTTTATTCAGCAGGACCTGCGCTGACGTCACCACGTGGTGAGCGCGATTACGTCATCAAAGGTCCTTTTGATCTTCTATCTTCATTCAGCAGGACCTGCGCTGACGTCACCACGTGGTGAGCGCAGATACGTCATCAAAGGTCCTTTTGATTCTCTATCTTCATTCAGCAGGACCTGCGCTGACGTCACCACGTGGTGAGCACGATTACATCATCAAAGGTCCTTTTGATCTTCTATCTTCATTCAGCAGGACCTGCGCTGACGTCACCACGTGGTGAGCGCAGATACGTCATCAAAGGTCCTTTTGATCTTCTATCTTCATTCAGCAGGACCTGCGCTGACGTCACCACGTGGTGAGCACGATTACATCATCAAAGGTCCTTTTGATCTTCTATCTTCATTCAGCAGGACCTGCGCTGACGTCACCACGTGGTAAGCGCGATTACATCATCAAAGGTCCTTTTGATCTTCTATCTTTATTCAGCAGGACCTGCGCTGACGTCACCACGTGGTGAGCGCGATTACGTCATCAAAGGTCCTTTTGATCTTCTATCTTCATTCAGCAGGACCGGCGCTGACGTCACCACGTGGTGAGCGCAGATACGTCATCAAAGGTCCTTTTGATCTTCTATCTTCATTCAGCAGGACCTGCGCTGACGTCACCACATGGTGAGCACGATTACATCATCAAAGGTCCTTTTGATCTTCTATCTTCATTCAGCAGGACCTGCGCTGACGTCACCACGTGGTGAGCGCAGATACGTCATCAAAGGTCCTTTTGCAGGTCCTGAAAGAAGACGATGCCGGCTGTGCAAACAAGTGGATGAGGTGAGTTAATTTATTTTTTTATTTTTTAACCCCTCAAGCAACATTTTACTGGTGCAATGCGTTCACCTCATGAATCGCACCCGCGCAGAATTCTCGCCCGTGTGAAAGGGGCCTTCGGGTACCTCATGGATTCTATCCCTTTGTTGTTGTAATACGCTCTTTGTCTGAATTTTAGAGTCATTTCATCCAATCCCATTTCACGTATAGTGGGATCACTCGCGATCCGCCTGACTCTCTGGTATTGAGATTAGGGGAGTGGTTACTGGTGGGAGCTGAGTGGTTACTGGTGTACATGAGTAGACTATTCCGATCTGTGTTTTTTACATAGAGGTCACTTTCCAACAGACCATTGACTCCCGTGATGACCCAGGTGTCTAAAAATGGAATTCGCCATTTGTCAAAATGCAGAGTGAATTGTATCTCAGGCCGGATCGCATTTAGAGACATTAAACCCTGAATTGGATAATGCAACATTTGTTATTGTTGATAACGTTTTTTTTCCTTTTTTTTCACCCGATTTGCAGTTTACCTCGCCGTCACGTGACCTCCATAGGTAATTGATTGATTGCTTTGTTGGGGCGGCTATTTAAATGCATTTGTTGATGTATTTACATATTTATTGCCGAAACGCGTCACCGTACCAGAGATATGTGACAATAAAAAAGCAACCTTACAAGCTGCAGAGTGCCGGTCTTTTCCTATCATTGCTGAATTTGGGCCGCAAACCCTGGGACGCGCGCACCGACCAGCGGGTACGTCGCAGTGCCGACTGACTATTGTTACGGAATTTGTTAGCTGGCAGAGATTGGGGAGGAATTGTAGCGTCAAGTCTATAAGGAAAGTTTGAGATATTCTCTACAGAATGCATAGATCAGAATGAAAGCGGGGGGCTCCGTATTCATCGCCGCCCTCATCATCCTCACAGCCGGGAGTCCGCTGCCCGGTATCAGCTCTCCGCACCTGTGGCTGCCCTTCTTCACGTTGTACAGACTGTTCTGCCCTTTCCCCCCGCTGCTCCCTTGTGCCGCAGTGACACGTGCCGCGTGGAGCCGCTGCAGCCAATTGCAAGGCAGCTTTTCTTTCGGCCAACTTGATAATGGCTGCCATTGTCTGTGTGCAGGGGCCCCATCTGGATCTGCGGGCGAGAAGCTGTCAGTCACTCCACTTGCCACCCGCCCTCCCCCCCTCTCACAATCAGCCATATTGTCAGAGCTCTGAAAGCCTTTCTATTGTGGGACGGGGGGATAATTACAGCTTGACTGCGTTTTTTGGAATGGAAAAGGCAAGTCTGCGCGAAGGGCCCCATTCAGCAGAAACCGACAAAGCCCCCAAAAAAATAAAAGCTGAAACAAACCGTCCAAAACTTTACAGAGATGTCAGCAGTTTGCTTCCCGCTTAATTCCCCTGAAATGCAGAACCGTGCGTGACGCCGTTCTGATGTGGAATGGCGCGGATTCCGCTCTTTGCCGCCCCTGACTATTGAAAGATGGAGCGTGACTTTAAAAAGGAAGAGCGTACAACGCGGTCAGAATGCGGCCAAATCGTTTTTTAGCATTTTTGCCAGTGTTCTCGGAGATTCCGCAGTGACCCCTCACCCCAAGAGCTTCTTAAAGGGGCGATCAAAAAAAGATAAACATAGCGGCTTTTTCTTTCCTTTTTCAGAAACAGTGCCACCCTGGCGTGCAGGTGATGCCTGGTATTGCATTTCATCCCCATTGATGTGAATAGAACCGAGCTGCAATACTGCAAACAGCCCAAGAGCAGAGAGTTTTTTTTATTCTAATCCTGGACAATCCCTTTAACCACTTCAGCCCCGCTAGGTGAAACCCCCTTCATGACCAGAGCACTTTTTACACTTCGGCACTACACTCCTTTCACCGTTTATCGCTCGGTCATGCAACTTACCACCCAAATGAATTTTACCTCCTTTTCTTCTCACTAATGGAGCTTTCATTTGGTGGTATTTTATTGCTGCTGACATTTTTACTTTTTTTGTTATTAATCAAAATGTAACGATTTTTTTGCAAAAAAATGACATTTTTCACTTTCAGCTGTAAAATTTTGCAAAAAAAACGACATCCATATATAAATTTTTCGCCAAATTTATTGTTCTACATGTCTTTGATAAAAAAAAAATGTTTGGGCAAAAAAAAAATGGTTTGGGTAAAAGTTATAGCATTTACAAACTATGGTACAAAAATGTGAATTTCCGCTTTTTGATACAGCTCTGACTTTCTGAGCACTTGTCATGATTCCTGAGGTTCTACAATGCCCAAACAGTATAACTACCCCACAAATGACCCCATTTCGGAAAGTAGACACCCTAAGGTATTCGCTGATGGGCATAGTGAGTTCATAGAACTTTTTATTTTTTGTCACAAGTTAGCGGAAAATGATGATGATTTTTATTTTTATTTTTTTTCTTACAAAGTCTCATATTCCACTAACTTGCGACAAAAAATAAAAAATTCTAGGAACTCGCCATGCCCCTCACGGAATACCTTGGGGTGTCTTCTTTCCAAAATGGGGTCACTTGTGGGGTAGTTATACTGCCCTGGCAATTTAGGGGCCCAAATGTGTGAGAAGAACTTTGCAATCAAAATGTGTAAAAAATGACCGGTGAAATCCAAAAGGTGCACTTTGGAATATGTGCCCCTTTGCCCACCTTGGCAGCAAAAAAGTGTGACACATCTGGTATCGCTGTACTCAGGAGAAGTTGGGGAATGTGTTTTGGGGTGTCATTTTACATATACCCATGCTGGGTGAGAAAAATATCTTGGTCAAATGCCAACTTTGTATAAAAAAATGGGAAAAGTTGTCTTTTGCCAAGATATTTCTCTCACCCAGCATGGGTATATGTAAAATGACACCCCAAAACACATTCCCCAACTTCTCCTGAGTACGGCGATACCAGATGTGTCACACTTTTTTGCTGCCAAGGTGGGCAAAGGGGCACATATTCCAAAGTGCACCTTTCGGATTTTGCAGGGCATTTTTTACACATTTTGATTGCAAAGTTCTTCTCACACATTTGGGCCCCTAAATTGCCAGGGCAGTATAACTACGCCACAAGTGACCCCATTTTGGAAAGAAGACACCCCAAGGTATTCCGTGAGGGGCACGGCGAGTTCCTAGAATTTTTTATTTTTTGTCGCAAGTTAGTGGAATATGAGACTTTGTAAGGAAAAAAGAAAAAAAAAGAAAAATCATCATTTTCCGCTAACTTGTGACAAAAAATAAAAAATTCTAGGAACTCGCTGTGCCCCTCACGGAATACCTTGGGGTGTCTTCTTTCCAAAATGGGGTCACTTGTGGCGTAGTTATACTGCCCTGGCAATTTAGGGGCCCAAATGTGTAAGAAGTACCTTGCAATCAAAATGTGTAAAAAATGGCCTGCGAAATCCGAAAGGTGCTCTTTGGAATGTGTGCCCCTTTGCCCACCTAGGCTGCAAAAAAGTGTCACACATCTGGTATCGCCGTACTCAGGAGAAGTTGGGCAATGTGTTTTGGGGTGTCATTTTACATATACCCATGCTGGGTGAGAGAAATATCTTGGCAAAAGACAACTTTTCCCATTTTTTTATACAAAGTTGGCATTTGACCAAGATATTTTTCTCACCCAGCATGGGTATATGTAAAATGACACCCCACAACACATTCCCCAACTTCTCCTGAGTACGGCGATACCAGATGTGTGACACTTTTTTGCAGCCTAGATGCGCAAAGGGGCCCAAATTCCTTTTAGGAGGGCATTTTTAGACATTTGGATCCCAGACTTCTTCTCACACTTTCGGGCCCCTAAAAACCCTGGGCAGTATAAATACCCCACATGTGACCCCACTTTGGAAAGAAGACACCCCAAAGTATTCAATGAGGGGCATGGCGAGTTCCTAGAATTTTTTTTTTTTTTGCATAAGTTAGCGGATATTGATTTTTTTTTGTTTTTTTTCTCACAAAGTCTCACTTTCCGCTTACTTAGGACAAAAATTTCAATCTTTCATGGACTCAATATGCCCCTCACGGAATACCTTGGGGTGTCTTCTTTCCGAAATGGGGTCACATGTGGGGTATTTATACTGCCCTGGCTTTTTAGGGGCCCTAAAGCGTGAGAAGAAGTCTGGAATATAAATGTCTAAAAATGTTTACGCATTTGGATTCCGTGAGGGGTATGGTGAGTTCATGGGAGATTTTATTTTTTGACACAAGTTAGTAGAATATGAGACTTTGTAAGAAAAAACAAAAACAAAAACAAACAAAAAATTTCCGCTAACTTGTGCCAAAAAATATGTCTGAATGGAGCCTTACAGGGGGGGTGATCAATGACAGGGGGGTGATCAATGACAGGGGGGTGATCACCCATATAGACTCCCTGATCACCCCCCTGTCATTGATCACCCCCCCTGTAAGGCTCCATTCAGACATCCGTATGATTTTTTACGGATCCATGGATACATGTATCGGATCCACAGAACGCATGCGGACGTCTGAATGGAGCCTTACAGGGGGGTTATCAATGACAGGGGGTGATCAGGGTAATCAGGGTGATCACCCCCCTGTCACTGATCACCCCCCCTGTAAGGCTCCATTCAGACATCCGCATGATTTTTTACGGATCCATGGATACATGGATCGAATCCACAAAACGCATGCGGACGTCTGAATGGAGCCTTACAGGGGGGTTATCAATGACAGGGGGTGATCAGGGTAATCAGGGTGATCACCCCCCTGTCACTGATCACCCCCCCTGTAAGGCTCCATTCAGACATCCGCATGATTTTTTACGGATCCATGGATACATGGATCGGATCCACAAAACGCATGCGGACGTCTGAATGGAGCCTTACAGGGGGGTTATCAATGACAGGGGTGATCAGGGTAATCACCCCCCTGTCACTGATCACCCCCCCTGTAAGGCTCCATTCAGACATCCGCATGATTTTTTACGGATCCATGGATACATGGATCGGATCCACAAAACGCATGCAGACGTCTGAATGGAGCCTTACAGGGGGGTTATCAATGACAGGGGGTCATCAGGGTAATCAGGGTGATCACCCCCCTGTCACTGATCACCCCCCCTGTAAGGCTCCATTCAGACATCCGCATGATTTTTTACGGATCCATGGATACATGGATCGAATCCACAAAACGCATGCGGACGTCTGAATGGAGCCTTACAGGGGGGTTATCAATGACAGGGGGTGATCAGGGTAATCAGGGTGATCACCCCCCTGTCACTGATCACCCCCCCTGTAAGGCTCCATTCAGACATCCGCATGATTTTTTACGGATCCATGGATACATGGATCGGATCCACAAAACGCATGCGGACGTCTGAATGGAGCCTTACAGGGGGGTTATCAATGACAGGGGTGATCAGGGTAATCACCCCCCTGTCACTGATCACCCCCCCTGTAAGGCTCCATTCAGACATCCGCATGATTTTTTACGGATCCATGGATACATGGATCGGATCCACAAAACGCATGCAGACGTCTGAATGGAGCCTTACAGGGGGGTTATCAATGACAGGGGGTGATCAGGGTAATCAGGGTGATCACCCCCCTGTCACTAATCACCCCCCCTGTAAGGCTCCATTCAGACATCCGCATGATTTTTTACGGATCCATGGATACATGGATCGGATCCGCAAAACACATGCGGACGTCTGAATGGAGCCTTACAGGGGGTGATCAATGACAGGCGGGTGATCACCCATATACACTCCCTGATCACCCCCCTGTCATTGATAACCCCCCTGTAAGGCTCCATTCAGACATCCGCATGATTTTTTACGGATCCATGGATACATGGATCGGATCCACAAAACGCATGCGGACGTCTGAATGGAGCCTTACAGGGGGGTTATCAATGACAGGGGGGTGATCAGGGAGTGTATATGGGTGATCACCCGCCTGTCATTGATCACCCCCTGTAAGGCTCCATTCAGACGTCCGCATGTGTTTTGCGGATCCGATCCATGTATCCATGGATCCGTAAAAATCATGCGGACGTCTGAACGGAGCCTGACAGGGGGGTGATCAATGACAGAGGGGTGATCAATGACAGGGGGGTGATCAGGGAGTTTATATGGGGTGATCATGGGTGATCAGGGGTTTATAAGGGGTTAATAAGTGACGGGGGGGGGGTGTAGTGTAGTGTGGTGTTTGGTGCGACTGTACTGACCTACCTGAGTCCTCTGGTGGTCGATCCTAACAAAAGGGACCACCAGAGGACCAGGTAGGAGGTATATTAGACGCTGTTATGAAAACAGCGTCTAATATACCTGTTAGGGGTTAAAAAATTCGGATCTCCAGCCTGCCAGCGAACGATCGCCGCTGGCAGGCTGGAGATCCACTCGCTTACCTTCCGTTCCTGTGAGCGCGCGCGCCTGTGTGCGCGCGTTCACAGGAAATCTCGCGTCTCGCGAGATGACGCGCCGATGCGTGACTGTGCGCCAGCCTGCCACCTCCGGAACGCACATGTGCGTTAGGTGGTCCGGAGGTGGTTAAAGGGTAACTGTCATATTTTTTTTCATTTGCTAGTTTATTAGAGCTCGGCTTGTATACCTGAGTTAGTCTGTCAATGATTGTCAAAAGATCTGTAATTACCTTATAATAACAGCTTTTTTTAATGTCCTCTGTCCCTTTCCACTGCTCCCTTAAAAGACCGTTGCTAGGGCTTGTCTGTCTTCCCTTTAGTATAAACAGAAGGCGGAGGGGCGGTCCTTCACACTGCCTGCCTGCATTAGGCTTCAGAGTGAGGGGGCGTGTCTCTCAGTAATCCAATCTGATTGGCTGGCAGGAAGCTGCTGGCTACAGCAAGTGTGTATGGGAAGTGAGGGAAAGCAGATTTGGCCTCAGAGAACTGGCAGAGGAGCCATCTTGAGAAGGTCCTCATATTGTAAATGTTTAAACAGCCATAACTAAGGGAAAAACTCAAGGAAAACAGTGGTATGTGAAGAAACAAAGGATTGCTTTATGTACAATGCTGCTGCAGCAGTAACATATGCTAACATTGATTTTTTTTTAAATGAAAATATGACAGTTATCCTTTAAAATTAAAGGGGACCTGTTTTTGTAAACACTTGTATTCCCCAGGAATTCTGGAGCATCTATAGGTTGTGCTATCCATAGAAATATCCTCAGGCGTTACCAGTTGGGGCCGTGTCTCTGCACACTTTGGTGTTGTCCGACCAGTGCTGCCAGTGTCAGATTGTGCAGGACACACTCCTTGGACAAAGGGGACTTTAACACCCAGTTGTCAATTTACTTGTACATTTCTAGGAGGAATAATAGAGGAACAGACAACACAGAGTTATGGCACAAGATGCCCCAGAGTTATTACTTTATGGAGCATGCAAGTATTTACTAAGGCCTCTTGCACACGACCGTGTGGCTTTTTCAGTATTTCGCAGTCCATAAAAAACGGATCCGCAAAAAATACGGATGACGTCCGTGCGCATTCCGTTTTTTTTGCGGAATGGAACAGCTGGCCCCTGATAGAACAGTACTGTCCTTAATAATAGGACATGTTCTATCTTTGAACAGAATAACGGAAATATGGAAACGGAAGGCATACGGAGTACCTTCCGTTTTTTTTTCCGTATACGGAAAGCAAAAAACGGAACATAAACGAAAAAAAGGCCTAAAACAGAGATGTCAGGAGAGGTGACGGGTCCTCTACACCGGGTGCTGACCCCCCCCCCCCCATTGCACATTGGTTATTATCAGTCAATTTAGTGCGTCCAGAAATATAACTTAGATTATATCATATAATCCAGTAAATATAATATAACATATAACATCATATAGAGAGTAAAACAATATAATACAATGGATGCACCAGAACATAAAGTAACACCGTATAATGTATATAGCAATATAATGTAACATATAGTATACACCAATACTATACACTCAGTATTATATGAATGTAACATAATATTATGCAATGGATATAATATAACATAATACCGTATAATGCAATGGATATATCATAACTTAAAAGAACAATATAATGAATGTAACATAATAGCAGTGCGCGGCTGGTTCTGGCTTTCAGTTTGTCATGGACGAAATTATGTCGGATTTTCATTATTTATTCGCTGGAATGGGGTTGAGCTTCGCACAGACCACATGACATTGACTCTTCAAACAGCTGATCGGTGGGGGTCCTGGGAGTCAGATCCCCCCATCAGATACTGATGACCTTTCATGAGGATAGGCTGTCAGTATCAAAATCTTGGACAACCCCTTTAAGACCAGCCCCAGCGGTGCCTGTTGTACTGACATGGATGACGGAGCCGAGACCTTGTGCCGGACCCCTCAGCGCAGGCGGCTCCACTTCTGGGCGCCGGGGAAGCCGGGGATCGGCTGCTTTGCTGCTTGTTTTATTGTTTTGTTGTCTTTTATGTCTCTTTCGTCAGCCATTTACGAAGCCATTTACGAAGCGATACATCAGGAAGGTAACAATAAAAGCCGTAGATTCCGCCTGCACTTTATACCCGCGTCTCATTGTCGGCAGCTGCACTAAACCGTCCCGGAGGCAGAATTCCGATATTATTATTATAACCGACACAAATAGCAACAAATCAAGAGATACAATGTTTCATTATTTGTGGAATTCATAAATGGGCAGCTCATATTCACATCCCGGGTCCCCTGGGGCCCCACAGATCAGTGTGTAACAGTGCCCCTGCAGGTCAGGCGTCCGTATGAATGGTCCGGATTATACGGAACGGGTGCGGACCTATTCATTTTCAATGGGGCCGCAAAAGATGCGGACAGCACACTTCCGTTCCGCGGCCCCCGAACTTCCAGCTCCGCAAAACAATAGAACATGTCCTATTCTTGTCACGGATCCTTAAAAATACGGATGACGTCCTCGCGCATTCCGTATTTTGTGGAGCAGAACAGCTGGCCCCTAATAGAACACTACTATCCTTGTCCGTGATGCGGACATGTTCTATCATCTTGCGGAACAGATATACGGAAACGGAATGCACACGGAGTAACCTCTATTTTTTTTTTGCAGAACCATTGAAGTGAATGGTTTCGTATACGGAACGCAAAAAATGTTCGTGCGAACGAGTCCTTATGTTTGAATTTGTCATTTTCCAGATTTCCGCTTGCTGTCAGTGAATGGCAACATTCTTCATTACTCACATGCAGTCTAGACAATCCAGGATGAGTTGGGCTCTGCCCACATTTCCTCTGGGAGGTTACAGCGCGGCCCGCTGCTCTTCTCGCCAACACGAGGACAATCCGCCAGATCCATTATCAAGTCCTTGGGGTCCATCACAAGACCGATCCGGCGCTCTGACTTTTTCATTATTATTTTTTCTATGATAGAGCAGAAAAAATTACCGGAAATGTGAACAGAGCCGTAAAACGGTCTGGATTCCCGACTGATACATTTCCCTGCGCTGATACATTGTGGCAAACGTCCGGACACAAGTCTAGCGCGCTCTCCTCTGTGACAAATCTAAGGCTGGGTTCACACGTGGCGTTTTTTCCTGGATTTTTTCTCACTTTTTGCATGGAATTTTTGCATTGGAAATGCAGGAGAAAACCGTAAACGCACCGGTCTTACTGCGTTTTGCTGCGGGTTTGGCGGTGGGGTTATTTGCTGCGCGATCTTTACAAGTCAAAGCATGTTCTAGTAATGCGTAAAAAGCCGCACGCGCCAAAAACCTGCAGCAAAACGGGTGTGGACTTATTTTATTCCTTTGTATAGCGCTCACGTATCCCGCGGCGCAGTACAGCGATTGCCCGCGGTTTCCCGATAGATGGCGACACGAGGATTTCTAGTGACCAAGAATTAATTATAAAGATTCTGTTCTTTTTCATGTTTTTTTGCAGTTCCGGCCAGAATCGTGAACATCTCCGCCAGCATCACCGTCAACGAGGGAAGTAACGTCAACCTCATGTGTCTGGCGGTGGGAAAACCGGAACCGACCGTGACCTGGAAGCAGCTGAGAGGTGAGGGCGTCCGGAGGCCGCGGTCACCCCGGATAGGTGGCTGTGGACGTGAAGAGATGTCGGGACTATGGGGGGAGGGGCGCGGGCAACAGGAAACGGAAAAAAGTCCCACCCCGGATATAATCATATTTACATCATGATGGGGGTTGTAGTTCTCTAGGTATAGAGTATAATAGAACTGTGTTATGGGGATGTCCAGTGTTCGGCTCATGCTGAGGGTTGTAGTGCTGTATGTATAGGGTAGAATGCAATTGTGGTATGGTCATGTCCAGCGGTAGGTCATGCTGAGGGTTGTAGTGCTATAAGTATGGAGTATAACAGAATTGCAGTATGATCATGTTGGGGGTTGTAGTGTCAGGTCTAGTGGTCTGGTCATATCGGGCGGGGGGGCTTACTGCTCTGTGTATGAAGTATAATAGAATTGCATTATAGTTATGTTGGGGGTTGTAGTTGTCTCTTTAGAATTGCATTAGGGTTGTGTTGCAGGTTGTGATGTTCTCTATAGAATTGCACTATGATTATGTTGGGGGTTGTAGTTGTATCTATAGAATTACATTATGGTTATGTTGGGGGTTGTAGTAGTCTCTATAGAATTGCATTATGGCTATGTTGGGGGTTGTAGTTGTCTCTATAGAATTGCATTATGGTTATGTTGGGGGTTGTAGTAGTCTCTATAGAATTGCATTATGGTTATGTTGGGGTTGTAGTTGTCTCTATAGAATTGCATTATGGTTATGTTGGGTGTTGTAGTTGTCTCTTTAGAATTGCATTATGGTTATGTTGGGGGTTGTAGATGTCTCTATAGAATTGCATTATGGTTATGTTGGGGGTCGTAGTTGTCTCTATAGAATTACATTATGGTTATGTTGGGGGTTTTAGTTGTCTCTATAGAATTGCATTATGGTTATGTTGGGGGTTGTAGTTGTCTCTATAGACTTGCATTATGGTTATGTTGGGGGTTGTAGTTGTCTCTATAGAATTGCATTATGGTTATGTTGGGGGTTGTAGCATTGCGGGATTGTGCTGAATATACCAGAATTGCATTCTCCTCGGATCCGTCCCCCGCTCGGCGCGGCTCTGGTATAATGATGAGGATAATTCTGTGTTGTGCTCGTGCATTCATTTCATCCTGGATCTATAGAGCCGTCAGGATTGTGTGATCGCTGGCATATTGTGAGCACATCTGGATTCTGGATGAACACAGGATATTGTGGTGTCTACAATATGCTGGATATCAGGAGGCGGCGGCGGCGGCGTGCAGCTGTGATCCGGCCTATGGTGGGATATGAGCGCCGCCTGCTCCGGATTAATAGGACAGCGTTCAGACGCGGGAAGCTCTGCGCCGGGTACATTAGTCCTACAGAGACGGGGTCTTTAGGACAGTGCAGGTTTCATACCTTTATCAAAAACAGAAGTAATGATGTGACACAGCGAGCTTTCCGGACATCACCCGTCCCTTCATCAGGCGACTACAAGGGTATATGAAGAAACAGCAATATATGTACAATAAGAACAGGGACCCGGGGGAATGAGTGGACATTAGAGAAATAACAGAACAACTTATCAAAGAGCTTGAGAACGAGTCCGGAATTATCTTACAGATACGGCTGGGAAAGCTTTGTGGTCTCTGAACTGATGTTCTCTCAGAGACCGGGTGCCCCGACTACGTCTGTAGAAAACTCTAGATCTTGTAGGGTGTCATAAATCCCGGGGACAAATTCTGTCCAGTATACAAAGTGTTAAGCAGCGTTATAAATCTGTATTCCCAAATTCTTCTGCTCTTTGGGATCTGACGTTACCTTTTACTATGAGAACTTTCCTGTGTTCTTCATTGTCCGGGGCCCCAGCAAAGTGCAGCTTCTTCTCTCTAAGGCTCCATTCACACGTCCACAATTCTGCGGACCCATTCATTCTCTATGGGGACGGGATGGATGCGGAGAGCACATCCGCATTTCCGGTCCGCAGCTCTGTAAGAAAATAGAGCATGTCCTACTCTTGTCTGCGGCTGCGGACAAGAATAGGACTTCTGTATTTAGTGCCGACCATGTGCGGCCGGTGTATTGCGGATCCGCAGTACACCACTGACGTGTGAATGGACCCTAATTGTGCGGCGGGGAGACCTCATCCTTGCATTGCATTTCTGTCCTGTTTCTCCAACGTAGAGGCCTCCAACAGGACATTTAGTGCAGAGAATCCGATACACAACATTAGGCCTCATGCACACGACCGTATGTATTTTGCAGTCAGCAAAAACGGATCCGCGGAGCCAAACGGATCCGTCCTGACTTACAATGTAAGTCAATGGGGACGGATCCGTTTTCACTGACACAATATGGTGCAGTTTAAAATGGATCCGTCCCCCATTGACTTTCAGTGTAAGTCAGGACGGATCCGTTTTGATTTAGACTTTTTTTAAAAAGAATAATGCAGACGGATCCGTTCTGAACGTATACAAGCGTTTGCATTATAGGTGCGGATCCGTCAGTGCAAATACCAGACGGATCCGCACCTAACGCAGGTGTGAAAGTCGCCTTACATCCGTGTGCATTCTGTATTTTGCAGAACAGAACAGCTGCCCCTTAATAGAACAGTATAAGGATCCATTCAAACGTCCATCACGTGTTTTGCGGCTCCACGGATCCGTAGATCCACAAAACACGGACACCGGCAATGTGCGTTCCGCATTTTGCAGACCCTACATCGCCAGCACTAAAAGAATATGTCCTATTCTTGTCCACAATTGCAGACAAGAATAGGACATGTTCTATTTTTTGGGGGAACAAAATGCAGACCCAGAAGTGCGGGTCCGCATTTCCGGAGCCGGGCCGCACGGTGAATGGGTCCGCAATAGAAATGAATGGGTCCGCAATTGCGGACGTGTGAATGGGGCCTTATCCTTGTCCATAATGCGGACAACAATAGGACATGTTCTATTTTTTGCGGAATGGAAATACGGACATATGGAAACGGAATGCTCACGAACCTATTAAAATAAATGGTTCCGCATACGGTCCGCAAAAAAAAGGAACATATACGGAAATAAAATACGTTTGTGTGCATTAGGCCTTAGGCAAACGTTTTTTTTTTCCGTTTCCATTCCGTTTTTTTGTGTTCCGTTTGTGGTCCGTATGCGGAACCATTCACTTCAATGGGTCTGCAAAAACAATGGAAGGTACTCCGTGTGCATTCCATTTCCGTATTTCCGTTCCGTTCAAAGATAGAACATGTCCTATTATTGCCCGCAAATAACGATCCGTGGCTCCATTCAAGTCAATGGGTCCGCGAAAAAAAAACAAATGCATACGGAATGCACCCGTATGTCTTCCATATCCGTTCCGTTTTTGCGAAACCATCTATTGAAAATGTTATACCCAGCCCAACTTACTGTTTAAACATTATTGTATGCTTCCGTTTCTGTTTGCGATCTGCAAATAATGGATCACAAACGGAGAAATGGAATGGCAAAACGGAATGGAAGCGGAGACATTACTGAAACAAAAAAAATTAAAAACGGATCTGTTTAAAACGGACCGCAAAATACATAAAAAGCCGTACGGTCGTGTGCAAGAGGCCTTAGATGTAAAAGACGCGAATGTCCCGGGATCTTAGTCCTGCCCGGTGCTGGGGTCCGGATCTTATCTGCTGTCATTATACGGGCACAGGTCTTGCATCTTCTGATATTACAGGGATGGTTCCTCGTTCTGAGGTTCGTGGCCTTCAACTTGATCTGATCAGAGTATTCCTTAGATTTGGAGGTTGTCGGTGACCTAGTAAGGGGGGCATCTGGGAAGATTGTTTTTAGTCGTTCATCCTTACGTAGGACATGGTGTAACTTTTTGACAGTTTTCCTCAGTACCTCTAGTTGTGGGTTGTAGGTCACCACCAGAGGTACGCGCTGATTCTGCTTCTTCTCATTGTATTGGAGAAGTTGACTTCTGGGGATCTTGGTGGCTCTTGTGATCTGATCTTCAGTTGAAGCCATCCTTTTCAGATGTTGTAAATGCTCGTCCCTGTCTGATGGGCTGGAGCAGATTCGGTCATATCTGACGGCCTGACTATAGATGATATGTTTGGGGTGGAAGGTATGTAGGCCGATCAATAGGTTTCCGATACAGGGATGTCGGTATTGAGCCGTCTTGAAGTTTTATGGTGGTGTCCAGAAAGCTGACCTCTGTGTGTGAATAGTTGAGGGTCAGGTTTACGGAGGGATGGAATTTGTTGAATTGTTCATGAAATTTTATCAGTTCATGTTCAGAGTCGGTCCAGATCATTAGGATGTCATGAATGAAACGGAAGTAGGCCAAGGGTTTTTGGGGGCAGGAGAGCAAAAAGTCAATTTTCCAGTTTTGCCCTGAAGAGATTTGCATGTTGCGGTCCCAGCGCACTGGAAATATATCTGCTTGTCACAAGAGAGATAGTTATGGTCAGATGGAGGACAGACTCTGAGACCTTCCCATCCGCCTCCAGGTATGATTTAGGATTTAATATCCTGCTACAAAGTGGACAAGTGACCCTAGATGTTGAAGTGTGCGCCATATCAGTGCAGGATGGGCAGGCCACGTCAGGTAGCACGCATGCGCAGTGTCAGAGAAGTGGCATAAAGCTGCTTGTTACATTGTTGCAGAATCATTTGTGGCAGAATCATTTGACAGACTTTGCTGTGGTTTCCAGTTTCCACACAGTGATGGTTTGTAGATCTTTGCATTGAGATTTGCTTGTATCTGGTTCAGTGTGGGTCAATTGCCTAAATAGCAATCCCGTAATGTTATCAGGGAGCTTGGCGGCACTTGTAGGTCCGAAATTGTGGACATCCCTGACTGCTTCCGATTGTAAAGGAGAGGTTTACTGTAATGTGTTAGGCTACTGACATGTTTTTTTGACTTAAAGGGCATATGTCAGCAGGATCAACCCTAGTTAACCAGACACCCTGCTTGGTAGGGTTGATCCTGCTGCTTAAAATGATACCTGTCTTGTGATAATCAGTTATGTTGTTCCTGAGAAAAGAGACTTTTATTCTTTGTGCAAGTAAAGGCCTCAGTACACAGAGGGGTGTGGCCAGCGCTGGACAGCTGAGCTAGGCCCCGCCCCTCAGTGCACCGAAGCCCTCATTTACATAAAGAATAAAAGTGTTTTTTTCTCAGGAACGCTGCAACCGATTTTCACAAAACAGGTATCATTTTAATCAGCAGGGTCAACCCTGCCAAGCAGTATGTCTGGTTTAATGGGGTTGACCCTGCTAACTGGTGCTTTCTAAAGGGGGACTCCAGCATACAATTCCCTAAACTAGTCTGTGTATAGTTATGGCAGTGCATGTGCTTGCAGAAGGAAAGTAATACTGGAAATGGAGATGTGAATGTGCCCATATAGGCCGGCACTGCAGCATTTGCCCCCGCGGATGGTAGGGGTCCAGGCCGCGATGCCGCCACTTCTTCTGAGTAGTTTCCAAGAGGAAAACGCGGGAGCACCCATCCATCTGTCCCTGCATTATCCCTTCAGGAGGGTCCCTGGTGCCAGTGCTGTGACATCTATAAAAGAGGAGGCTCTGAGGACAGAGAGACAGGAGCGCTGCGGAGGAGGAGGAGGGGCGCCATACATCAGGGGTGTGAGTGATGCATTATAGCCATACATTATCAGCCAAGTGTCTCTGGTTTGATGTATTAGAGCAATGCATTAAACGTATACATCATCCCCGGCCCTGAGCGCGAGGCGAGCCAGACACATGTGCGCTAAGAAGAGCGGAGCCTCCCATTTATTTCTGGTGATTTCAGGCCCCACTTATCAGGGCGATGCTATACTTATCCATCACTAGGGAATCGCTTAAGTAGCAATTCCCCAATATAATTAGAGGTGATCGGAAAATTGCTCAAATTGTCGTTGCCTACTTCAGTAATCAGCAGCATGTGACTTATTGCAAAGCTACAACTCCCAGCATCCCCTGACGTAGTTGTGCACCTGCTGGAGAGTCACAGGTTGCAGATCACAGCCCTGGATGAATATGCAAATATCTCCTCCAGCCAATCAGCGTGCAGCAATCATTAATGAAATGTCCCGTCCAAGGGGCCGGATTATATCCATGAGGGTCCTGGAGAATGACCCCCACCTGTCATCATTTCCGCTGATAAGGATCCTGCCTCTCATCTCTGCCTCATGTCTCTGAGCTATGTCTCTGTTTCTTGTTGATGCCTCAACTCTCTACCTCATTTCTCTTCCCCATGTATCTGACTTACATTTTGGCCAACATCTCTCTCTCACGGCTCTGCCTCCAGTCTCTGCCTCACTTCTCTACCTCATGCCCAATATCTTTTCCCCATATTCTCCTACTGCTTCTGCTTCACATCTCTACCTCTTGTCTCTGTCCCACTTTCTACCTCTGTACTCTGCCTCCCATCTCTTCCTTATGTTTCTGTGTCATGTCTGTGTCCTACGTCTCTGACTTTCATCACTGCCTATTGTCTCTGCCTCACATCTAAACCTCTTGTCTCGGCCTTCTGCCTTTGCCCCACATCTCTGTCTTATGTCTTACATCTCTGCCTCTCACCTCTGCTCACACATCTGCCTCCTGCTTCATGTCTATGCCTCCCATGTCTTCCTCCTATGTCTTCCTCCCATGTCTTCCTCCCATGTCTTCCTCCCATCTCTGCCTCCCGTCTCTGCCTCCCGTCTCTGCCTCCCGTCTCTGCCTCCCGTCTCTGCCTCCCGTCTCTTCCTCCCGTCTCTGCCTCCCGTCTCTTCCTCCCGTCTCTTCCTCCCGTCTCTTCCTCCCGTCTCTTCCTCCCGTCTCTTCCTCCCGTCTCTGCCTCCCGTCTCTTCCTTCCGTCTCTTCCTCCCGTCTCTTCCTCCCATCTCTTCCTCCCATCTCTTCCTCCCTTCTCTTCCTCCCGTCTCTTCCTCCCGTCTGTGCCTCCCGTCTCTTCCTCCCTTCTCTTCCTCCCGTCTCTTCCTCCCGTCTCTTCCTCCCGTCTCTTCCTCCCGTCTCTTCCTCCCGTCTGTGCCTCCCGTCTCTTCCTCCCGTCTGTGCCTCCGGTCTCTTCCTCCCGTCTCTGCCTCCCGTCTCTGCCTCCCATCTCTTTCTCCCGTCTCTTCCTCCCATCTCTTCCTCCCATCTCTGCCTCTCCTCTCTGCCTCCTTGCAGTGTCTCTGTCTGAACTGACTCCTGACATGTCTTGCTTTGCTCCGTCTTCTTTTCAGTTCTCTCAGTGGGAACATTTTAAAGGGATAAGAAGCTAGAACTGGAGCTCGGCCGTTCACATTTGGAGCAGGAGGTCTCTGCCTTTTAGAAGACGTGGTCACGGCAGGGACAGATGAATTCCTAATAGTAAATCACCTTATGGACATGTGTCCGGGTCTCGCTCCCCTTTTTCTACAATTCCCCTCCAATCCCTTGGTTGTGCCTTCTTTCAGCCACACTGTGTGGCATCACTTCACCATAGGCCACCGGCCGCTCATATCCTAAAAGGCCAAGTTTTGAAAAGTTTCCATGGCAACAAATATCAGCGACATCCAACCGTCTTGAGAAATAGGCATCTTTTTATAATGTTCGACTTCATATTTACCAAATTGTTTGTCACCGTGTGCGGAAAGTATCTTCTGCTACATTGTAACAAGCGCCACTGGCAACATTGTTACCGTTCCCTCGTAACCTCGGTGACTACCTTGCACGCTGAACCCTGGGGTCGCTGAGGCTTTGCTTCATGCAGGAAGGGTGAAGAATTCCTACCAGATGTAGAGCAGATAAGGATTTTAAAGGGGAATTTCTTTAAAAATAAGGGAGCGGTGATTTGGTAGAAGTCCTCCTTAAAGGGTCTTTCTGAGATATTTTATCTGATGAACACATGGGAGCCCTGTGTTGGACCACCACCGATCAGATACTGAGGATAGGTCATCACTTAAAATATCTCGGAAAAACCCCTTTAAATTTATCGACAAAATTGAAGAAAGAAGGCCAATCCTGGAGTCATGTATAAGGAATTACTTCATATAGACTTCATTAACACGTAGTCACATGACTATTTTTAATTGCCCCAGTGCCTCATATGAGCACCTGTCACCCCTGGAGCCTAACCTCAGCTCCGCGGGGCCAATATCACAGAAACTCAATTAAAGGACTTGTCTACTTTAGAAAACCCATTTTCATACACTTTATGAGGGAACAAGTTGGGCTGTCCTCTGTTCTGGATCTTTTTGGAGAGCGTCTCTCATTCCGGAGGACCTGTCCTGCACTGCATCCCGCTGATGTGAATGGGCAATGTGTAATACTTCATTTCTCCTGGGGTGGCGCTGCAGAGAAATGGAACACTTACTGCCAGGTTGTCCTCAGATTACAGCTGATCGCTGGAGGTCCCAACATGGAAACACTTTGTGATCTGCATATTGTCTAGGGACCCTTCTAACAAGTCAGGATTGCACAAATCAGAGAACCCCTTTAACTTTGCAGTCTATTTGTGACCCACAGAAACACTTGGAGAACATGCAAACTCCATGTAGATGTTTCATGTGGTCACCAGGTCTCTACAGATGTAGAGAAAAGGGGTAAAGAAACATCCCGAGTGTCAACCAAAGGGGGATGAAGAAGCAATGGACCCTTCATGGTCTTGGTGGTGGTTTGAGGTGGTGCCACCTGAAGGTGGCTTCACTTTACTTTTGGGACCAATGTGTCCTAAGTGTAGGAAACCCCTTCACAGTCCATTTGTTGACTGTACACCTTGCCTTGGTACCTCCGATGTCTCGGCACCGGTATCCCAGGGTGTGGTTACCTAGATTTACAGAAACATATTTTCTATCTTCAGCTGTGAGTGGAGGTGATAACTTTCATGTTGTGTTTCTGTGTTGTAAGTGTTTGTTTGTCTTTCATTCCTACCCCACAACCCTCAATCCTGCCCATCCCCCAAACCTTTCCCTCCCACCTTCACCCCACAGAAGGGTTTTCCAGCGAGGGCGAACTCTTGGAGATTACAGAAATCAACCGACAGCAGGCGGGAGAGTACGAGTGCATCACATCCAATGGAGTGTCCCTGCCCGACAGCAAGAAAGTGATGATCACGGTCAACTGTGAGTGCTGCATGCAAGAGGCACCTCTCTAGGGGTTGGGGGGGACGCAATAAGTATTTCTACCTCTACTCCCCCAGTAGTCCATCATAGTGATCACAAAACATGTCATCTCCATTTTACGGAGAGAGTGTGATGTCACTGGGAAAATCTGATGATGTCATCATTAAGGCTAATATGGTAGAGGACTAGCTCCAGTGATGTCATCATTAGAGCTTCCCAGGTGATCAGGCTCCTCTGGGTCCTAGAAAGCCTATGTCACTGCCTGATCATAGGTAGAGAAGTTACCCTGGTGATGTCATCATTAAGGCTAATATGGTAGAGTACTAGCTCCAGTGATGTCATCATTAGAGCTTCCCAGGTGATCAGGCTCCTCTGGGTCCTAGAAAGCCTATGTCACTGCCTGATCATAGGTAGAGAAGTTACCCTGGTGATGTCATCATTAAGGCTAATATGGTAGAGTACTAGCTTCAGTGATGTCATCATTAGAGCTTCCCAGGTGATCAGGCTCCTCTGGGTCCTAGAAAGCCTATGTCACTGCCTGATCATAGGTAGAGAAGTTACCCTGGTGATGTCATCATTAAGGCTAATATGGTAGAGTACTAGCTTCAGTGATGTCATCATTAGAGCTTCCCAGGTGATCAGGCTCCTCTGGGTCCTAGAAAGCCTATGTCACTGCCTGATCATAGGTAGAGAAGTTACCCTGGTGATGTCATCATTAAGGCTAATATGGTAGAGTACTAGCTTCAGTGATGTCATCATTAGAGCTTCCCAGGTGATCAGGCTCCTCTGGGTCCTAGAAAGCCTATGTCGCTGCCTGGTCATAGGTATAGAAGTTACCCTGGTGATGTCATCATTAAGCCTAATATGGTAGAGTACTTGCTCCAGTGATGTCATCATTAACCCTGGGTTCAGACCTGAGCGTTCTGAAACGAGCGCTCTGTATGCGCGATTGTACGGGCGTTTACAATCGCGCATACAGAGACAGGGGTGCACACATTGTCGCGCGTTCCCGAATATCTATGTGCGGGAACGCGCGACAAACGCCCCAAAAAAAGCTCAAGAACTTGTTTGAGCGTCGGGCGTTTTACAGCGCGATCGTACGCGCTGTAAAACGCCCAGGTGAGAACCATTCCCATAGGGAATCATTGGTTTCTCTGTGTTGAGCGTTTTACAGCGCGTAGGAACGCGCTGTAAAACGCTCAGGTCTGAACCCAGGGTAAGGCTAATATAGTAGAGTACTTGCTCCAGTGATGTCATCATTAGAGCTTCCCAGGTGATCAGGCTCCTCTGGGTCCTAGAAAGTCTATGTCACTGCCTGATCATAGGTAGAGAAGTTACCCTGGTGATGTCATCATTAAGGCTAATATGGTAGAGTACTAGCTTCAGTGATGTCATCATTAGAGCTTCCCAGGTGATCAGGCTCCTCTGGGTCCTAGAAAGCCTATGTCACTGCCTGGTCATAGGTAGAGAAGTTACCCTGGTGATGTCATCATTGGGACATCCCAGATGACCAGGCATGATGACTATATCCTAGAGAGAGCCATGTAAATATCTGATCATAATGAATTATGGTAGAGTACATACCCCTTGATTTCATCAGACTCCAGGATCACTGATGGCGCATGATGGGGGTTGTTACCTGGAGCAAGTTACTTCCAATGAATGCATTGAAATCAGCCGGACATCACTACTTTTCTCTTTGCACCCACTTTCATAAGTATTCACCCCCCCAGGTCATACAATAATCCTATTAAATGTGTATTACTTCCTTTAAGGCCACATACGGCCGCAGCGCCAGCGTCGACTGAAACAGATGTATTATTTATAGAAAGAGGGTCCATATTATGTGCCTGAAATCATAAAAAGGAGCGTAATGCGAAGGAAATGGCGGACATAAAGAACATGAAAGGGCGTTTTACAATGAGCGGGTGAAGCAGCCACGAGCCCTCAGCCATAGATGTCAGGAGAAAGAGCAGAGACGCGGCTTGGGATGGCCATAGATACCGGGCGGAATGGTCTCCTCGCTAGATTTGTCTCTATCACACGACACAAAGCTGCAGCCGACTGCAATCCCAGCGCTGAAAAACGGGGAGCGCTCGCCGGCTTCTGCTCCCGCGGGAAACCCATTATAGACATTAAGGAAATAAAAGTCGTACTTACAATGTAAATATAATATTTTACTTCAGAGGCGGAAAGCGTTTTCACACCGTGGGATCTAACGGCGGAAATTTATAACCTGAAATCAATAATTCAGAGAAACATTAGAAAATATTGCTCCAATTGTAACCGACATGTAGACACATCAATGAAACAATTACAGAGCGCTTCCCCTTTAAACACTGTGAAGTCAGGGAGTGTACGTAGATGGCGGTCATCACTCAGCTTTCTAAGACTCCTAAAGGACCTACTATTCATACTGCCTCCAGCAATTATACTGCCATATAGTTCCAAGATACTACTGCTACAAGCAACCCACATTAACATACCATATAGTGCCCAACTAATGAGTTCACAAAGGCTTTCATACCGCCATATAGTTCCAAGATACTACTGCTACAAGCAACCCACATTAACCCTACCATATTGTGCCCAACTAATGATTTCACAAAGGCTTTCATACCGCCATATAGTTCCAAGATACTACTGCTACAAGCAACCCACATTAACATACCATATAGTGCCCAACTAATGAGTTCACAAAGGCTTTCATACCGCCATATAGTTCCAAGATACTACTGCTACAAGCAACCCACATTAACCCTACCATATTGTGCCCAACTAATGATTTCATAAAGGCTTTCATACCGCCATATAGTTCCAAGATGCTACTGCTACAAGCAACCCACATTAACCCTACCATATAGTGCCCAACTAATGATTTCATAAAGGCTTTCATACCGCCATATAGTTCCAAGATACTACTGCTACAAGCAACCCACATTAACCCACCATATAGTGCCCAACTAATGATTTCATAAAGGCTTTCATACCGCCATATAGTTACAAGACTCTACTGCTACAAGCAACCCACATTAACCCTACCATATAGTGCCCAACTAATGATTTCACAAAGGCTTTCATACCGCCATATAGTTCCAAGATACTACTGCTACACGCAACCCACATTAACCCTACCATATAGTGCCCAACTAATGATTTCATAAAGGCTTTCATACCGCCATATAGTTACAAGAAACTGCCGTCAAATTACGATAAAATAATGCCACCACATAGTGCCCAAATAATACTTTTTTGAAGACTCCACATACATACAAGAAAAAACTGACATATATAGCCCTCATAATATCACCACCTAATGCCCGAATAATACTGCCTTAAAGAATCCCCTTAACGCTACCACTGTATATATTTCAAGGATATTACCACCATAAAAAAGTCCTCAAAATGCCACCAGATTGTGCTAAAAAAAATACTTCTTTAAGGAGACCACATAATACTATTATACCATCAGGTAGCTCCAAGATATTGCATTTGCCATACATGTTGTCATATGTCTCCAAAATATGGCCATATGTAGCTCACATAATACCACCATATAGTGCCCAAATACTGTCTCAAAGATTGCACATATTATACCACCTTATACTTCCAAGATACTACTGCTATATAAGACCCAAAGTGACCACCCCTAAAAAGCTAACTTTACAAATGTTTTTTTTATTTTTATTTTTCCCCCCAAAATTTACTCAATGTTTTTTAACCATTTTAATCTTTTTGTAAAATTTTTTCCCTTCAGACCCCCCATTCATCACCGATGTTAAGAACGCTCAGTCTCCCGTCGGGAAGCCAGCCGTGCTTCGCTGCCAAGCGTTGGCCGAACCCGTGGCAGAGTTTGAATGGTATAAAGATGATAAGCGGTGAGTGAGAGAGGTGGACGCCATTTATTTCCTCTCAACCTGGTTTTAAAGAATTCCTTTAAGAAGAGAAGAGCAGCGTGACCCTTGTGGTGGCCCACCTTCGTGTCCTACTGCATTGGGCCCATTGAGATGGGAAGCCCTTTGCAGGTTCATGGACTTTAGGAGTACTGGTTCTCCATGGGGAGATCACCAACTGGTGTTGTGAATCTTTAGCTCAGGCAATGCTCCCCGGGAAAAAATGTTTGCAGATGAGCTGGTAGCTACCCTAGAAGTCATTGCTTGGCCTATAAGACTCCAAACAACAGCTGGTGGTCTTGACAAGGGGAAACATGACAACCAGAGATGTACATTTAAGGGCCCTTCTAGTCAAGCAGCACCCTACTCTGTAAGGTGACATGGGGTGAGAACCCGAAGACACCTATCTAGAGATGGGTCTCTGGTTCGGCTATTATCCATGTTTCAAGGCCTGGTAGGTGGTCGTCCATTGACTTATAGTGCAGATGCTTCCTATAGGTGTCACTGGTGGGCCAGCTTTCTTCCTCCTGGAGAAGAGCTAATCTGCATACAGGTTCCTGGAGAACAATGTCATCAACTTGACTTGATGCCCTCACACCCTAGGGTTCCTCCTATGGTTTCACCTATGCTATGTGTGCCCTTACACATCCCCATTAACTGAAAGAGACCTTTTTTAAGTGCATAGTGAATGCCATATACAAAGATATGTCGTCAGCTACCAAGGAGAGGTTAATGGCTTTGCTCCCATTTGGCCATTCATGGTCTACCATTAACCCAATCTCAACGTTGCGTTGGGTTACGAGTGGTGTTAAACCATGAATGATCCAGAGAGTTCCAACCCATAGACTTAAAAAATCAATGGATGACTCTAAATAAATATAAATCTGCCAAGTACCACAGCAGGTCCCGGTGATGTGGAGGATGTCTCACCACCCAACGAAACATCTCCAGCATCTCTTTTCAGTTGACATCTCCAGATTCTATAAGTTCTGCATGAAATGATGAGCTGATTATACTGAGATGATGACGCCAGCTCCAATGACATTTTCTTTTTCTTTATCTTCCCATCTGACTGCCCCGGCCTCGTCCTCGACAGACTGAATGCAGGAATAGAAGGTATGAAGATCCAGAACGAGAGGACTTGGTCCGTGCTTCTGTTTTCAAATGTCACCTCCAGGCATTACGGGAATTACACATGCCTGGCATCCAATAAACTCGGCTCATATAATTCCAGCGTGCGACTACTCAGTAAGTAGAGTCATGGTGCTTCTGCTTTTTATGATCGGAAGGAGGAAGCGTCTGTAGCCAAGACATAATTCTGCGGAAACAACCTGAGGGGCTGTGAGAGCGCTGAGGTGGAGGCCGCATCTCGGGAGGGTTTCAACATGCTTTGGCCTGTAGTGAGAAACCAAATTATTCAAGTATGGTGCTATCTCCAGATTGCAGAACAAAACTTTATAGTCTTTCCTGCAGGTCCATGATTCCATGGTGGGGGTTAGAGGTCCTCAGGGCCCTCCATCTCCACAACCTCCATCTATCAAATGACAGACACAACGCATTTCATTGCCAGTGCCATGCTTGGTGACCTTGTCTCTGAAGCCCGCCATACACATTGAGTAACTCTACTCTCAATAGGCGGAAAACTCTCTCCTGATCCTCCCCAATACACATGCATGCTCGGCCCAACTCAAGTGAGTGGGAGCTGAGCTGCGGTAACCCGGCGCGGCCGTCACACAGAGCTCTCTGCTTCTGGCTCCATCTGCTGTGCATGTTCCATCACAGGGCAGCCGAGAGCTGATCGGTAGGGGAGAACCCACCGTCTGATCCTGTAAATGTATCCTGAGGATAGGCAATCAATATCTGTCCTGGAAAACCCCTTTAAGGCTCGGGGAATGGCCATTTAAGCAATAAACACCCGTAACGTAATATTACTCAATAGCAGGGGTGTAATTAGAAATTGATCCCTTCATCCCAGAGCATTGATCATCAGTGGCCTACTGTGTCCTGTAGACATGCTGTACCTCACAGGCCTCCTGAGACAGGGCAACCTGCTATATGTGCTCTCAATGATATACTGTGCCGCCATATCTACTCCCAGAGATAAACTGTGCTCCTAGAGGTATATTGTGCTTCTACATGTGAATCAAGAGATATACAGTACTGTGCCGCATATGTGCTCTAAGTGATATACTGTGCCGCCATATATGCTCCTAGAGAAAAGCAGTGCTGCCCTATGCACTCCCAGGGATATACTGTTCTCTATATGTGCATAAAAGGATATATAAAGTACTGTGTCGCCATAGACGTGCTTCCAGATATATACTGTGCTGCCATAGACGTGCTTCCAGATATATACTGTGCTGCCATAGACGTGCTTCCAGATATATACTGTGCTGCCATAGACGTGCTTCCAGATATATCCTATGCTGCCATAGCTGTGCTTCCAGATATATACTGTGCTGCCATAGACGTGCTTCCAGATATATACTGTGCTGCCATAGACGTGCTTCCAGATATATACTGTGCTGCCATAGCTGTGCTTCCAGATATATACTGTGCTGCCATAGACGTGCTTCCAGATATATACTGTGCTGCCATAGAAGTGCTTCCAGATATATACTGTGCTGCCATAGACGTGCTTCCAGATATATACTGTGCTGCCATAGACGTGCTTCCAGATATATACTGTGCTGCCATAGACGTGCTTCCAGATATATACTGTGCTGCCATAGACGTGCTTCCAGATATATACTGTGCTGCCATAGACGTGCTTCCAGATATATACTGTGCTGCCATAGCTGTGCTTCCAGATATATCCTATGCTGCCATAGCTGTGCTTCCAGATATATACTGTGCTGCCATAGACGTGCTTCCAGATATATACTGTGCTGCCATAGACGTGCTTCCAGATATATACTGTGCTGCCATAGCTGTGCTTCCAGATATATACTGTGCTGTCATAGATGCCTCAGTCTAAGGATATACTGTGCCACCACATATGCTCTCAGGGATATACTGTTCTGCTATATGTTCATCAAAGGATATACATACAGTACTGTGCCACCATATGTGCTCCTAGAGATTTACTGTGCTGCCATATATATGCCCCTAGAGATATACTGTGTTGTTGCCATACATGCTCCCAGAGATATACTGTACTGCCATATGTGGCCAAAATACTGTTCAGAAAAGACCCCAAAATGAATTTAGACTCCTGCCCAGACCCCGTTACTTACTGCTCCTCTTTACTTCCAGGTGCCACCACTGCGCATACACTGACCATGTTGGCCCTGTATGTTGTGGCACCTGGAGATGAAGAAGACCTGGAAGCAATTCTAGCTGCTGTCTCATAGGTATTGGCTGGCTCCGGGGCCCCTTATATCCACGTGGCCCCCCAGCAGCCAATAATAGTATCACTAGTCAACAACATAGGAAACAATAAAGGGTGAAGCATCTGCTCGGATTCCTTCCTGCCGCTTCATTTTGAAGACTGTTCAAATTCTGCTCCTGTAAATCCCCCGACTCTGATCTCCATCCAGTTGCGAGGATTGTATTCTTCCGGCTCCCCGCGCCGCAGCGCGCCGTATGGCCCCTTTTTTGCGCTGAACTTTCATTTTCATTCAGAGCGCAGATCTCAGAATTCCCATCAGATTCTAATTGTATTTATTTTCATGTTGAAGATTTGTTACATCAGTTTCAGAAAACAAGAGTTGCTGATGGAAGCCAAGCGCGCGCCGCCACGCCGTGAATGCCAAAGACGCCCAGGGAGGGGATTTTTTATTTTTAATTTTTCTTTTTGCATTAACGTCCCAATAATAACTACAAAGCTAGTAAAGGAATAATAGATTATCAGATGGACTATAAATCTCCCCTTCCCTTTAATCCAGCACCCGGCACGCCGCTGATCCTCATCAGTGGGTGCAGGAGCCCAGCAGTTGTCTCCTTGGCATCGGGGCATCTTAGGTGCCCTTAGGTTGGGTGATGCCCCTTCCAGTAACTTCTGCCGATGCCCATCTCTTTTATGATGTACCGTAGGCTGCCCAGATACATTGCTCCATCACTGCCTTTCCATAGGTACTGGAGAAGCAAGCTTCAGATGCCCGGATGCCCATTAGGGCCACATGGGGCCCCCTGTCCACACACCCTGCAAACCAGCGCCATGTATGTAATCAATGTTGTGGCAGAATAATGAGTATTGATACAATGTAACTCCGTGTAACACCCAGCAGTCACTGCAGCCTCTGCCCACCTGGCCTCATTGGTGGTGCAACCCTATGCCTGCCTTCTTCTTCTGGGGCCCCTCTTAAAAAGAATGAATGTTTGGGGGCCCTCCGTGCACCTCACCACTCCTATTTTTATTTTTTTCAAAATCTTAAATTATACAAAAATATATATTTGTGGATATCATTGCAGTGGTGCCCCCATTACCGGCTCCAGGTATATGTGGCACCAAGAGGTCATCGCCACCCACCCTAGGGGACCCACTGAGCATGCTTAAACAAATTGGGCCCCTGAAGCCCACAGGGCCCTGACATCTGTTCTGCTGGGACGTTGTAGCTAGTGATGATCGAGCATGCTCGGCACATGGCGGGAGTCAGCCGAGTACCGCATGTGCTCGAGCGCCATTCTCGAGTCTCCTCCCCGCACGTTTCGGGGGTGGAAAGACGAGCGAGGAGAGCAGTACAGAGGGGGAGGGATCTGCAGCACCGCAACTGTTCCCCGGAGCACCCCCTTGCAGCAATCTCTCTTGCCTAGGGTTAGATGTTCCGCTATATGGCGCTTTTTTGAGGAAAGTGCGGACGACAAGAGAATTGTAATTTGCAACCTGTGCCGTACGAAAATGAGCCCGGGCGTGAACACTAGCAACCTCACCACCACCAGCATGATCTGCCACATGGCATCAAAGCACCGTAATAGGTTGGCCGAACGCCTGGGTCCACAATCAGTGTCTGCGGGTCACATCACTGCCTCCTCTTCCCCTGTGTTACGTGCTGGCCAATCCCCTGTCCAAGACGCAGGCCCGGATGCCTCCACCCTGCACCTGGACCTTCGCAAGCACCATCAGCGACCACATCCACTTCCGTGTCCCAGAGCAGCATCCAAATGTCTATACCCCAGGCCTTTGAACGCAAGCACAAATACCCGGCCACCCACCCACAGACCATAGCACTAAATGTGCAGCTTTCCAAATTACTGGCCCTGGAAATGTTGCCATTTAGGCTTGTGGACACTGAGGCCTTCCGCAGCCTCATGTCGGTGGCCGTCCCTCGTTGCGCCGTCCCCAGCCACCATATTTTTCCAGGTGTGCCGTCCCCGCCTTACACCAACATGTTTCCCCTAACATCAACATGCCCTGACCAACGCAGTTACTGGGAAGGTCCACTTAACCACAGACACATGGACAAGTGTTTTCGGCCAGGGACGCTACATTTCCCTGACGGCACACTGGGTGAATGTTGTGGAGGCCGGGAGCAAGTCGTACCCTGGGGTGGCACAGGTGCTACCAACGCCAAAGATTGCAGATCCTAGGTCGATCAGGGTTTCCGCCAAAACCTACATTAGTGGCTCCAACCCCCACTTCTCCTCCTCCACTTCCACATCCAATTTATCCGCCTGCACCACCAGTCAGTCATCAGCCGGTAGCTGGAAGCAGTGTAGCACCAGTCAGCCATCAGCCGGTAGCTGGAAGCAGTGTAGCACCAGTCAGCCATCAGCCGGTAGCTGGAAGCAGTGTAGCACCAGTCAGCCATCAGCGGGTAGCTGGAAGCAGTGTAGCACCAGTCAGCCATCAGCCGGTAGCTGGAAGCAGTGTAGCACCAGTCAGCCATCAGCGGGTAGCTGGAAGCAGTGTAGCACCAGTCAGCCATCAGCCGGTAGCTGGAAGCAGTGTAGCACCAGTCAGCCATCAGCCGGTAGCTGGAAGCAGTGTAGCACCAGTCAGCCATCAGCGGGTAGCTGGAAGCAGTGTAGCACCAGTCAGCCATCAGCGGGTAGCTGGAAGCAGTGTAGCACCAGTCAGCCATCAGCGGGTAGCTGGAAGCAGTGCAGCACTGCAGTGGGGATGCGGCAACAGGCCGCGCTGAAGCTGATCTGCTTAGGGGACAAGCAGCACACCGCCGCAGAGCAGGGGATACGAGACCAGACTGAGCTGTGGCAGGGGATAAGAGAACAGACTGAGCTGTGGCTCTCGCCACTCAACCTAGAACCAGACATGGTTGTGTCTGATAATGGCCGTAACTTGTTGGCGGCTTTGGAGCTGAGCAAGCTCACACGCATACCATGCCTAACCCATGTCTTAAAGTTAATGGTTCAGCGGTTTCTCAAAACCTACCCCAATTTGCCTGAGCCACTGGTGAAGGTGCGCCGCGTATGTGCCCATTTACACCAGTTATCGACAGCTTCAGCCGGTCTGTCAACGAGCAGCAGCGCTTGAAATTTCCAGCTCACCGGCTGTTGTGCCACGTGAGCACGTGCTGGAACTCCACGTTTCACAGGCTTTGTGAGCAGCAGAGGGCAGTAGTGGAATACCAGCTGCAACATGGTGCCTTTTAAGAAACGTTGAGGAATCCACACAGATGGTGAGCGGCGATATTATCAGCGTAACCATCCCACTTCTGTGTCTACTGAAACGCTCGCTGCTCACAATTAAGAACGACGCTGTTCGTGGGGAAGAGGTGGAAATGGGGGAAGACAGTACACAGGGTGATAGCCAGACCACCCTCAGTCCGTCTACTCAGGGCGAATTGGACGATGAAGAGGAGGAGCGGGAGACGGTTGCCTCCGCTACAGAGGGTAGTACCCATGGAAGTTTGATTCCATATGTTCAGCCTGGGTGGGCAGAAGAGGAGGAAAAGGATGAGGAGATTGAGAGTGATCCTCCTGATGATGACATCGACGTCTTGCCTGTTGGTACTCTGGCACACGTGGCTGACTTCATGTTAGGCTGCCTTTCCCGTGACCCGCACGTTATATGCATTTTAGATAACACGGATTACTGGGTGTTCACCCTTCTCGATCCCTGCTACAAAGAGAACTTCCCATCCCTCATTCCTCAGGTGGAGAGGACGAGCAAAACGGTGCAAGACCAGAAGGGGGACATGATGTTATCTAGCATCACCAAAGCGGCAGCAGGCCCTCGCCCCTAATGCTTTAGAGGGTCACCAGCAGGCCCTCGCCCATAATGTTTTTGAGGGTCACCAGATGGCCATCAATCATCATTTTTCAAGGCTGTGTATGATGCCCCCCTTTATGTGTATTGTAGCGCCTTGTAATTTTTGGCAGCCCTTTCCCTTAGTGCAGAGGCTTTATGAGTGTAGGAGTCCCACTACCTGAACTATTGTACCACCATGTGAATGAGGCCCTCCATTATGGGATATACAGGTTGTGCCTATTCCTTGTAATTTTTGGCAGCACTTGCACTTTACATACGGATCTCTGGTCGCCAGGTTTAGCTCTCCTCTCCCCTGACTGATCTCTTCCGGCGGCCTCTGCACCAGCGCGCTGTTTAACCCTGCGTGTCAGAAAACTGCGACCCTCCAGGCAACGGCTTCTCCCAGAGCGGCTCTCGCCTGAATGTTTTCTCCCTCCGATCAGTCATTTACGAGCCGGCCCTTTAAGGTGAAGTGAAGAATCTCCCGGTGCGATCATCAGGGAGCAGAATTTGTGGCGGTAATAACATCTCCTCTGCCATTCATTAGAACCGCTAATAGCCTTCTCCGCGCCGCCCGGGCCTGTGCCCGCAGGATACCAGCCTCTCCGCCGCTGCGCTATTTATTACACTGTAACTCCCTGCCG